>NC_084550.2:31425000-31427500 GCF_033978685.3 Nerophis lumbriciformis
GCTTCTGTGGGCCACATAAAATGAAGTGGGGGGCCAAATGTGGCCCCTGAGCCTTCAGTTTGACTGTTCAGTAAAGACATTTGAAGCCTCAGAACAAAAAAAGGTTTGTTGAGGTTCACATTTGATCAGGAAATGCTCAAATTTAGTGATATTTACCTAGGGAAATATTTAACATAATCGAGAAAATACTAGTCACCTAAAACTACATAGGAGTACACATGTCTTGTAGTTCATGCACACAATGTATTTCATGTACACAATGTGTCATTAATGTACACAATATAGTATTATTTAATGTACACAATGTGTCATTATTTAATGTACACAATATAGTATTTAATGCACACATTGTGTGCATTAAATACATTGTGTTATTATTTAATGTACACAATTTGTCATTATTTAATGTACACTTTGTCTTTATTTAATGTGAATATACACCATAGATACTTATTGCATTATATATGTGAATATACGATATACATTATTAGCTGCATTATACACAAATATACAATATAAATAACTGCATTATAAATGTGAATATACAATATAAATAACATTATATGTGAATAAACAATATACATAATTAGCTGCATTATAAATGTTAATATACAATATAAATAACTGCATTACATATGTGAATACAAAATATAAATACCTGCATCTTATATTAATATGAATATAGAATATATTAATATGAATATAGAATATAAATACCTGCATTATGTATGTGAATACACTCCAATGTACTTAGATTCTCCTAAAAGTGAAGTACAAGTTGTACACCTTCAAGATAATCTCATGTGTGATCATTTCATTATGTGATTGTATAATCAATAGTGTGATTGGATGATTATGTGATGGTATAATCAATAGTGTGCAGTGCACATCATCAATGAAAGATGATTTATGGCTGAGCCAAAACATTTGACTGAAATTATGACATTAAAATCATTCCAACTGAAAACTGATATGCATCATTATTTCTTGTGTATATATATTGTTTGTGTGTGTGTATACATATATGTATATTGTGTGTATATGTATATTATGTATATATATGTGTGTGTGTATATATATATATATATATATATATATATATATATATATATATCTATATATGTACACATATATATATATATATATAATTTATATATGTACACATATATGTATGTATATACAGTCATGCTCATAAGTTTACATGCCCTGGGAGAATTGATGATTTCTTGTCCATTCTTCAGAGAATATGAATGATAAGACAAAAACCTTTCTTCCACTCATGCTTAATGGTTGTGTGAAGCTATTTATTGGCAAACAACTGTGTTTACTCTTTTTAAATCAAAATGATAAAAGAAAGTACCCAAATGATCCTGATCAAAAGTTGACATACCCCAGTGACTTTGACCTGATAACATAAGTTGACACAAACAGCTTTGAATGGCTAATCAAGGTTCCAATCCTCACCTGTGACATGTTTGTTTGTAATGAATGTGTGTGTATAAAAGGTCAGTGAGTTTCTGGGCTTTTGACAGACCATTGCATCTTTCATCCAGTGCTGCACACATGTTTCTGGATTCTGAGTCATGGGGAAGGCAAAAGAATTGTCAAAGGATCTGCCAGAAAAGGTCATTGAACTGCATAAAACAGGAAAGGGGTATAAAAAGATATCCAAGGAATTGAGAATGGCAATCAGCAGCGTTCAAACGCTGATTAAGAAGTGGAAAATGAAACAAACAATGCACAGGTGAGGATTGGAACCTTGATTAGCCATTCAAAGCTGTTTGTGTCAACTTGTGTGCATGTTATCAGGTCAAAGTCACTGGGGTATGTCAACTTTTGATCAGGGTCATTTGGATACTTTCTTTCGTCATTTTGATTTAAAAAGAGTAAACACAGTTGTTTGCCAATAAATAGCTTCACACAACCATTAAGCATGAGTGGAAGAAAGGTTTTTGTCTTATCATTCATATTCTCTGAAGAATGGCCAAGAATTCATCAATTCTCCCAGGGTATGTATGAGCACGACTGTACATATACTGTATAATTATTTATAGGTATGTGTTGTAAGTGTGTGTGTGTGTGTGTATATATATATATATATATATATATATATATATATATATATATATATATATATATATAATGTATGTATGTATGTATATATATATGTGTATGTATATTGTTTGTGTGTATATATATATATGTATATGTGTGTGTATATGTGTGTATATATATATTATTTATATATGTGTGTGTGTGTATGTATGTATGTATGTATATATATATATATATATATATATATATATATATATATATATATATATATACGGGAAGAGCTGGACGAAGTGGCTGGGGAGAGGGAAGTCTGGGCTTCCCTGCTTAGGCTGCTGCCCCCGCGACCCGACCTCGGATAAGCGGAAGAAGATGGATGGATGGATATATACAAACCCCGTTTCCATATGAGTTGGGAAATTGTGTTAGATGTAAATATAAACGGAAT
>NC_084550.2:31430000-31432500 GCF_033978685.3 Nerophis lumbriciformis
CTACATTTTTAGTAGCAGTCACAGGGAAATAGCACCAATTATAGGAAGGTTCTCGAAACCTGCACAGGATTCAAACCACAATTTATGTTGTGGTGGGACCCTCCTTGGTTGTCCAATTGCATCAAAGTAAACACCCTCAGGGTTTCTCATCAAATCAAAGGAGCCCGTTACACTCCTCCGAGATAAAACATGGCGTCCTCTGCGGGAAGTTAGAGAGGCCGCTGAAACAGGAGTTCCAAGGGGTGTTAATTTGGTACCCTCTAGGGTGACTGGGGTCACCAGTCTAACCATAGCACAAAGCCCAACGGCTGACGTCGGGATTCTAATGTAAAATCTGTGCTCCCCACAATACCAGAATAAGTCAGCTCGTGCCCAAGGGCCTATCCTTGAGCCATCTATCAGGGTGGTGCACCAGGAGGGGGTAATGTCACCCAATTTGTAGGGGGATGAAGGGGGTCCTGTAAATTGCTACAAAGGGAAGAAGTCGGGTGAAATTGTCAACAGGAGGGTGCACACTAACCAACAAATCACAACCTGGCGGTGTGGGTTCAGAAAACAAGGAGATAAGACAGTTTGAGCCATTAGTGTCAGTCAACTTAAAAGGGGCGGGGTAAGTGTGGGGAAAAGGACGTCCAGCGGAACAAGCAACACAGTCACCCAGGTCTTGGCTCTTAGCCATGCTAGTCATCCACCTAAGCCACAGGTTGCCTGCACCTGCTCCTAAGGTCAAAGCTACCAGGTCTTCAAGGGGGCAGAGGTAGTTAACGCCCTCTCAAGGACATTAATTTTAATAATTCCTTTAGGGACTGTACCTGTCTGGTCAACCCCCAAAACAACATAAAAGTGACTAGTCTAGGTATAACACCTGTTCTGGCAATTGTAGGGGAAAGGGGGTGCTGGGACCGATCAAAGTTCCTCTGAAAGGTCATCCCTCTCAGAATAACTTTGAATTGTGGAGGTATGTTGGCATATTAAGGGTCATGGTAGTCTAAGGGCCCTGTGTAGTGGGTTACCTGCTTCCATAAGGGGCACCACTTACCAGAGTATGTTGTCCGCATCCGACACCAATAGTTCAGGTTTGAGTCTTAACAAAGATAGAGGTTACTAGTGCGGTAAGAACTATTTTTTTCCCCTCGCACTTAATCACACTGCACAGGTCAAAAAAGTAAGTCTTGCTGTCCCCCTTGACCCAGTCTATTTCAAGTCCGCCGTACGTTCTAAGACACTTGTCAGTCACTGTCGTCGGGAAGGAAGAATTGAGACACAAGGTCAGTAGAGCAAGCCCAAACACCAGTCCGTCAGTGAATCCTACTGGGTATAACATCCTGCCTTTCAGAAATCAAAATCAGAGTAATTCAGGTATCGAGACAGGGATAAACATCAAACTTTTCACTTAATGTAACGACACAAATAGTATGCTGAAAGCAAGCAAGAAAAACTAAGAAACATCTAGCATATGGGGTTAGACTGGTCTCACAATCAATGGTATACAATATTGAATCAGAGTATTGTAGGTAGAAAATCTGGAAGATCTACACGACGGTAGACGGCAGCTCAACGGAGAGAGGTGTCTCTCAGCGTCGTCTTTTGGGCCCCTTCCGTGGCAGGCTCCTCCGCGGGAGTGCGGAGGTAGAGGTGGTACCAGGTGTCTCCTGTACCAGCTAGTCGAAGGGCGTAGGACGTCCGTACCACGACCTGGGCTCCGTAAACTTGCGTTTGATGACCTTGATCTTGACCCTCTCAGTGGACGGAAGGGAATCTGGAGTGGCGGGCTGTCATCCTCGAATCTGTACAGAAGAACTGGCACACAAATTCTGTATTTTGTGTAGAATACCATTTTGGTTTTACGCTGATTCCTTCTTCCAGGGGGGTGTTGATCCTGGGAAGGGGCTGACCTGTATGCAGTTCATAGGGTGAAAAACTCAAAGGGCGGTAAAACAGTTTTATTCACGGACATTCGAATGATCATTAACGCTAATTGCAACATGTCAGTCCAATCCAATTTGGTCTGTGCACAGATTTTAGCCAATTCGTTTTTGATATTCTGGTTCATCCTTTCAACCTTACCTTGGGACTGAAGAAGGTACCCCCAAACCGAACCTGTGTTCTAATCCAAGAGCATTTTCGACCAAGGCTAAGTGAGTAATTTCAAAATGGGCGCTTTTGTCTGACCTAATCTTTTTGGGGAAACCATGTCGGGGAATTAGGTCATTCACAAGCCATTTAATTACTGATTTTGCATCCTCTTTTGAGGTTGGGGTTGCTTCCGGCCAACCTCTGTGATTGTCAACACAAGTCAGCAAGTATCTTTTCCCTTTCACCGGATTGATCATATCAATGAAGTCAAAAACTATACACGGTTCACCCTCACCTCCTCCATATTCCAAATTGATTTACTAAACTACTATCGATGTGCACAATCGTTATTTTCAAGTTAAATTTACAAACTTACAACAATTTAGTTATAACTTCTTCCCCACAGGAATATTGTTAAAGCTCT
>NC_084550.2:31437500-31457500 GCF_033978685.3 Nerophis lumbriciformis
CGTGTGTTATTATAATGTCATGGGTCATGTTCACCTGCCTGGTCAGTTCACCTGGAGATGACAAACTTCCTAACCACACACTCATGCATGATGTCATACACACATTCACCTGCAGAAGAAGACCAGTTCTAAGTATCAGACCTGACATTTATTATACATCATTACATCGTTTATTAATATAGTGTACATAATTATATTGTTTATTAATATAGTGTACATATTTACATTGTTTAATAATATAGTGTACATAATTATATTGTTTATTAATATAGTGTACATAATTATATTGTTTATTAATATATTGTACATAACTACATTCACGGTGGCAGAGGGGTTAGTGCATCTGCCTCACAATACCGAAAAATACGGTAGTCCTGGGTTCAATCCCGGGCTCGGGATCTTACTGTGTGGAGTTTGCATGTCCTCCCCGTGACTGCGTGGGTTCCCTCCGGGTACTCCGGCTTCCTCCCACCTCCAAAGACATGCACCTGGGGATAAGTTGATTGGCAACACTAAATTGGCCCTAGTGTGTGGATGTGAGTGTGAATGTTGTCTGTCTATCTGTGTTGGCCCTGCGATGAGGTGGCGACTTGTCCAGGGTGTACCCCGCCTTCCGCCCGATTGTAGCTGAGATAGGCTCCCGCGACCCCAAAGGGAATAAGCGGTAGAAAATGGATGGATGGATGGATAACTACATTGTTTATTTTATTGTCCATAATTATATTGTTTATTAATATATAGTCCATAATTATATTGTACATAATTATATTGATTATTAATATATCGTCCATAATTATATTGTTTATCAATATATTGTACATAATTAAATTTTGTATTTTATTGTACATAATTATATTGTTTATTAATATATTTTACATAATTACATTGTTTATTAATTATAGTCCATAATTATATTGTACATAATTATATTGTTTTTTAATATATCATCCATAATTATATTGTTTATTAATATATTATTATTATTTTAAATTCGAAAAACAAATCAGCAGCGTCGTTCAAAAAAGCTTTTATCAATTACGCCAAATAGCGAAAGTGAAACCGCTTCTATCAAGACATGATCTTGAGAAATTAATCCACGCTTTTATCTCGACTCGTCTTGATTATTGTAATGCCCTGTATGTTGGCATTAGCCAGGCCTCCCTCGCCCGCCTGCAGCTCGTGCAGAACTCTGCTGCTCGTCTGCTAACACAGACCCGCAGACGTGAGCACATCACCCCTATTTTAGCGTCCCTTCACTGGCTCCCTGTGCGTTACCGAATACATTTTAAACTCCTTTTATTTGTTTTTAAATGTCTAAACAACCTCGCGCCAACCTATCTCTCCGACCTCCTTCAGCCTTACTGCCCCACCCGATCCTTAAGATCAGCCGATCAGCTGCTGTTGACGGTCCCTGACACAAGGCTGAAGCTTAGAGGTGACAGAGCTTTCGCCGTTGCTGCTCCCAAGCTCTGGAACGACCTACCCCTGAGTGTTAGACAAGCCTCCTCTCTTCCTGTTTTTAAATCTCTCTTAAAAACATACTTTTATTCCATGGCTTTTAACACTGAGTTATATCCATCCTGCAATGGCGCCCCATAATACACCTGCTGTGATCCTGTTTTTATGTTTTTATGTTTTTATGAATTCTATTTTAATTATTTATTTTTTATCGTGTTCTGTTTGTGTTGTGTTGTGTTTGCTCGGTACTCGTTTTATCTTTTAACCTGCTCATTGTACAGCACTTTGGCTACCCCTGTGGTAAATTTTAAATGTGCTCTATAAATAAAGTTGATTTGATTTGATTTGATTTATCGTCCATAATTATATTGTGTATTAATATATTGTACATAATTACATTGTTTATTAATATATTGTACATAATTAAATTGTTTATTATTTTATTGGCCATAATTATATTGTTTATTAATATATTGTACATAATTACATTGTTTATTAATATATAGTCTATAATTATATTGTACATAATTATATTGTTTATTAATATATTGTCCATAATTACATTGTTTATTAATATATTGTACATAATTACATTGTTTATTAATATATAGTCCATAATTATATTGTACGTAATTATATTATTTATTAATATATTGTCCATATTTATATTGTTTATTCATATATTGTACATACTTACATTGTTTATTAATATATTGTACATAATTACATTGTTTATTATTTTATTGTACAAAATTACATTGTTTATTAATATACAGTCCATAATATATTGTTCATTAATATATTGTCCATAATTTTATTGTTCATTAATATATTGAACAAGCTCGAAGACTTCTATGGAAATGCAAGAACCGAGACTCAGATTTCCCTCGCCCAGACGTGGGTCACCGGGGCCCCCGTCCGGAGCCAGGCCCGGAGTTGGGGCACGATGGCGAGCGCCTGGTGGCCGGGCCTGTCCCCATGGGGCCCGGCCAGGCACAGCCCGAAGAGGCAACGTGGGTCCCCCCTCCAATGGGCTCACCACCCATAGCAGGGGCCATAGAGGTCGGGTGCAATGTGAGCTGGGCGGTAGCCGAAGGCAGGGCACCTGGCGGTCCGATCCTTGGCTACAGAAGCTAGCTCTTGGGACGTGGAACGTCACCTCGCTGGGGGGGAAGGAGCCTGAGCTAGTGCGCGAGGTAGAGAAGTTCCGGTTGGATATAGTCGGACTCACCTCGACGCACAGCAAGGGCTCTGGAACCAGTTCTCTCGAGAGGGGCTGGACTCTCTTCCACTCTGGCGTTGCCAGCAGTGAGAGGCGACGGGCTGGGGTGGCAATTCTTGTTGCCCCCCGGCTCAGAGCCTGCATGTTGGAGTTCAACCCGGTGGACGAGAGGGTAGCTTCCCTCCGCCTTCGGGTGGGGGGACGGGTCCTGACTGTTGTTTGCGCTTACGCGCCAAACAGCAGCTCAGAGTACCCACCCTTTTTGGATTCACTCGAGGGAGTACTTGAGAGTGATTCCCTCGTTCTACTGGGTGACTTCAACGCTCATATTGGCAACGACAGTGAAACCTGGAGAGGCGTGATTGGGAAGAATGCCCGCCCGGATCTGAACCCAAGTGGTGTTTTGTTATTGGATTTTTGTGCCCGTCACGGATTGTCCATAACGAACACCATGTTCAAGCATAAGGGTGTCCATATGTGCACTTGGCACCAGGACACCCTAGGCCGCAGTTCTATGATCGACTTTGTAGTTGTGTCATCGGATTTGCGGCCTCATGTTTTGGACACTCGGGTGAAGAGAGGGGCGGAGCTTTCTACCGATCACCACCTGGTGGTGAGTTGGCTGCGATGGTGGGGGAGGATGCCGGACAGACCTGGCAGGCCCAAACGAATTGTGAGGGTTTGCTGGGAACGTCTGGCAGAGTCTCCTGTCAGAGAGAGTTTCAATTCCCACCTCCGGAAGAACTTTGAACATGTCACGAGGGAGGTGCTGGACATTGAGTCTGAGTGGACCATGTTCCGCACCTCTATTGTCGAGGCGGCTGATTGGAGCTGTGGCCACAAGGTAGTTGGTGCCTGTCGTGGCGGTAATCCTAGAACCCGTTGGTGGACACCGGCGGTGAGGGATGCCGTCAAGCTGAAGAAGGAGTCCTATCGGGTTCTTTTGGCTCATGGGACTCCTGAGGCAGCGGACAGGTACCGACAGGCCAAGCGGTGTGCGGCTTCAGCGGTCGCGGAGGCAAAAACTCGGACATGGGAGGAGTTCGGGGAAGCCATGGAAAACGACTTCCGGACGGCTTCGAAGCGATTCTGGACCACCATCCGCCGCCTCAGGAAGGGGCAGCAGTGCACTACCAACACCGTGTATGGTGCGGATGGTGTTCTGCTGACCTCGACTGCGGAAGTTGTGGATCGGTGGAGGGAATTCTTCGAAGACCTCCTCAATCCCACCAACACGTCTTCCTATGAGGAAGCAGTGCCTGGGGAATCTGTGGTGGGCTCTCCTATTTCTGGGGCTGAGGTTGCTGAGGTAGTTAAAAAGCTCCTCGGTGGCAAGGCCCCGGGGGTGGATGAGATCCGCCCGGAGTTCCTTAAGGCTCTGGATGCTGTAGGGCTGTCTTGGTTGACAAGACTCTGCAGCATCGCGTGGACATCGGGGGAAGTACCTCTGGATTAGCAGACCGGGGTGGTGGTTCCTCTCTTTAAAAAGGGGAACCGGAGGGTGTGTTCTAACTATCGTGGGATCACACTCCTCAGCCTTCCCGGTAAGGTCTATTCAGGTGTACTGGAGAGGAGGCTACGCCGGATAGTCGAACCTCGGATTCAGGAGGAACAGTGTGGTTTTCGTCCTGGTCGTGGAACTGTGGACCAGCTCTATACTCTCGGCAGGGTCCTTGAGGGTGCATGGGAGTTTGCCCAACCAGTCTACATGTGCTTTGTGGACTTGGAGAAGGCATTCGACCGTGTCCCTCGGGAAGTCCTGTGGGGAGTGCTCAGAGAGTATGGGGTTTCGGACTGTCTGATTGTGGCGGTCCGCTCCCTGTATGATCAGTGTCAGAGCTTGGTTCGCATTGCCGGCAGTAAGTCGGACACGTTTCCGGTGAGGGTTGGACTCCGCCAAGGCTGCCCTTTGTCACCGATTCTGTTCATAACTTTTATGGACAGAATTCCTAGGCGCAGTCAAGGCGTTGAGGGGATCCGGTTTGGTGGCTGCAGGATTAGGTCTCTGCTTTTTGCAGATGATTTGGTCCTGATGGCTTCATCTCGCCAGGATCTTCAGCTCTCACTGGATCGGTTCGCAGCTGAGTGTGAAGCGACTGGGATGAGAATCAGCACCTCCAAGTCCGAGTCCATGGTTCTCGCCCGGAAAAGGGTGGAGTGCCATCTCCGGGTTGGGGATGAGATCTTGCCCCAAGTGGAGGAGTTCAAGTACCTCGGAGTCTTGTTCACGAGTGAGGGAAGAGTGGATCGTGAGATCGACAGGCGGATCGGTGCGGCGTCTTCAGTAATGCGGACGCTGTATCGATCCGTTGTGGTGAAGAAGGAGCTGAGCCGGAAGGCAAAGCTCTCAATTTACCGGTCGATCTACGTTCCCATCCTCACCTATGGTCATGAGCTTTGGGTTATGACCGAAAGGACAAGATCACGGGTACAAGCGGCCGAAATGAGTTTCCTCCGCCGGGTGGCGGGGCTCTCCCTTAGAGATAGGGTGAGAAGCTCTGTCATCCGGGGGGAGCTCAAAGTAATGCCGCTGCTCCTCCACATCGAGAGGAGCCAGATGAGGTGGTTCGGGCATCTGGTCAGGATGCCACCCGAGCGCCTACCTAAGGAGGTGTTTAGGGCATGTCCGACCGGTAGGAGGCCACGAGGAAGACCCAGGACACGTTGGGAAGACTATGTCTCCCGGCTGGCCTGGGAACGCCTCGGGATCCCCCGGGAGGAGCTGGACGAAGTGGCTGGGGAGAGGGAAGTCTGGGCTTCCCTGCTTAGGCTGCTGCCCCCGCGACCCGACCTCGGATAAGTGGAAGAAGATGGATGGATGGATGGATGGATTAATATATTGTCCACAATTATATTGTTTATTACTATATTGTACATAATTGCATTGTTTATTAATATATTGTACATAATTATATTGTTTATTATTTTATTGTCCATATTTGTATTGTTTATTAATATATTGTACATAATTATATTGTTTATTAATATACTGTACATAATTATATTGTTTATTAATATACTGTACATAATTACATTGTTTATTAATATACTGTACATAATTACATTGTTTATTATTCTATTGTACATAATTGCATTGTTTATTATTTTATTGTACATAATGATATTGTTTATTAATTATCCATTGTCCATCATGTAATTGCACATAGTGTTGTGCTAAAGATGTTAAGTGCTGTACGTGCATATAAACTATGGTGTGTGTATACAAACTATGGTGTGTGCATACAAACTATGGTGTGTGCCTACAAACTATGGTGTGTGCATACAAACTATGGTGTGTGCATACAAACTATGGTGTGTGTATACAAACTATACAAACTATGGTGTGTGCATACAAACTATGGTGTGTGCATACAAACTATGGTGTGTACATACAAACTATGGTGTGTGCATACAAACTATGGTGTGTGCATACAAACTATGGTGTGTGCATACAAACTATGGTGTGTGTATACAAACTATGGTGTGTACATACAAACTATGGTGTGTGTATACAAACTATGGTGTGTACATACAAACTATGGTGTGTGCATATAAACTATGGTGTGTGCATACAAACTATGGTGTGTGCATACAAACTATGGTGTGTGCATACAAACTATGGTGTGTGTATACAAACTATGGTGTGTACATACAAACTATGGTGTGTGCATACAAACTATGGTGTGTGCATACAAACTATGGTGTGTGTTTACAAACTATGGTGTGTGTGTATACAAACTATGGTGTGTGTATACAAACTATGGTGTATGAGGGGCCGTTAGGGACATTATTCAGAATTACCTCTTACATACACTACTGAAATGCTCTCACATAAAACATTTTAACAAACCTTATAATTCCCATGTTCACTGAATAAAGTGCAGAATTGAAGTGAAAATGTCTATTCCATAGTTGCCATCATTTTCAAGTGGGTTCACTTGTTGAAAAATGTTCATTGTTGTCTCATTAATGTTTACATCTATGTCTGGAATTACACACCGACAAGTATTGAAAGCATATGAATAATAAGACATAAGGAACCTTTCTGAGCCAAAAAAGGTTGTTTTCAACACACTGTTGAAAATAATAATCACAATGTTTCTATGTGAAATTTATTGAATATTCCAATTAATATATTTGTGTGCAGAGAAGTTCCATGAATCCAGAGGTTGTTTATTCCGTCTTTGTTGAAATGGTCATGCAGCTGCGTGGTGACTCTGAAATAAGAATGTAACAATCAGATCACATGAAAACAGCTAAGACGATATAAGTCATACAGGGAAATGCATTTTTAGACAATATGATTAGCCTGAGCGGCTAGGGGACACCAAAATATGGATTAGAAAAGACAGATTGAAAATAATAATACAACATTTTTTTTCTCCAGCGAACCGGATGTTGGACTTTGGCAAGCAGTAACCGGCCCGCGGGCCGTAGTTTGGGGACCCCTTATCAAGTCGATAGAAAAGCGCTAAATAAATGTAATCCATTATCATTAGTATTTGATCAGCTACTGACGTACCACGACGTGACTCACATTTCGACATGTTACCATTGTAGCTCACTACAATGCCATGTCACCTTACATTTCGTGTGATTCTACAATCATTTAGAAATAAATAATGTCTAATTACCTTTTCCTCCTCTTGCTTCGATGTCCATGAACTGAAACGTTGCACTTGATGATGCTGCAAGCGTAAACTCGCAAGGTAACATTTGCTCCAGGCTGCTTGGCTGTCGGGAGGAGAAAGGCACCTGTGTGGCCGCTCAGGTGCCGCGTCCTGCACGGCGGCAGCCCGACCCTTGTTGCATTGAAAGTGTTCTTATATTCTCAGCTGAAGCCCTCAAATTATGAAGTGGAGCTCCCACCTCGGTTAAGCTACTTGTCCGCAGACATTTTGTCCACAACTTGGCTTTAAAAAAAAAAAAAAAACCTGTCTGAAAAGGGGCGGGGATTATTGGTGACCGGAACCGGAATGCAACATCGCTCACACACACTAGTAAGATGCTTGCATACACACTGGTGAAATGCTTGCATACACACTGGTAAGATTCGCTCATACATATAACTGAAATCTTTGCACACATACTACTGAAATTGTTGTCTCTCACACGCACGTGTAAAAAGCACACACACACACACAGGTGAAATCCGTTTATACATACTAGTGAAAAATATTTCCAGGTGTGTGCGTGAGACAAAAACATTTCAGTAGTGTTTATAAGAGTGTTTCAGTAGTGTTTATAAGAGTGTTTCAGTAGTGTTTATAAGAGTGTTTCAGTAGTGTTTATAAGAGTGTTTCAGTAGTGTATGTAAGAGTGTTTCAGTAGTGTTTATAAGAGTGTTTCAGTAGTGTTTATAAGAGTGTTTCAGTAGTGTTTATAAGAGTGTTTCAGTAGTTTATGTAAGAGTGTTTCAGTAGTGTTTATAAGAGCGTTTCAGTAGTGTTTATAAGAGTGTTTCAGTAGTGTTTATAAGAGTGTTTCAGTAGTGTATGTAAGAGTGTTTCAGTAGTGTTTATAAGAGCGTTTCAGTAGTGTTTATAAGAGTGTTTCAGTAGTGTTTATAAGAGTGTTTCAGTAGTGTATGTAAGAGTGTTTCAGTAGTGTTTATAAGAGTGTTTCAGTAGTGTATGTAAGAGCATTTCAGTAGTGTTTATAAGAGTGTTTCAGTAGTGTTTATAAGAGTGTTTCAGTAGTGTGTATAAGAGAAAAAGATTTCAGTTGTTTATGTGAGAGCATTTCAGTTGTGTATGTAAGAGCATTTCAGTAGTGTTTATAAGAGTGTTTCAGTAGTGTATGTAAGAGTGTTTCAGTAGTGTTTATAAGAGTGTTTCAGTAGTGTATGTAAGAGCATTTCAGTAGTGTTTATAAGAGTGTTTCAGTAGTGTTTATAAAAGAAAAAGATTTCATTTGTTTGTGTGAGAGCATTTCAGTAGTGTATGTAAGAGGTAATTCTGAATAATGTCACTAACGGCCCCTCATAATGGTGTGTGTATACAAATTATGGTGTGTGCATACAAACTGGTGTGTGCATACAAACTATGGTGTGTGCATACAAACTATGGTGTGTGCATACAAACTGGTGTGTGCATACAAACTATGGTGTGTGCATACAAACTATGGTGTGTGCATACAAACTATGGTGTGTGCATACAAACTATGGTGTGTGTATACAAACTATGGTGTGTACATACAAACTATGGTGTGTGCATACAAACTATGGTGTGTGCATACAAACTATGGTGTGTGCATACAAACTATGGTGTGTGCATACAAACTATGGTGTGTGCATACAAACTATGGTGTGTGTTTACAAACTATGGTGTGTGTATACAAACTATGGTGTTTGTATACAAACTATGGTGTGTGTATACAAACTATGGTGTGTGCATACAAACTGGTGTGTGCATACAAACTATGGTGTGTGCATACAAACTATGGTGTGTGTATACAAACTATGGTGTGTACATACAAACTATGGTGTGTGCATACAAACTATGGTGTGTGCATACAAACTATGGTGTGTACATACAAAGTATGGTGTGTGCATACAAACTATGGTGTGTGCATACAAACTATGGTGTGTGCATACAAACTATGGTGTGTGTATACAAACTATGGTGTGTACATACAAACTATGGTGTGTGTATACAAACTATGGTGTGTACATACAAACTATGGTGTGTGCATACAAACTATGGTGTGTGCATACAAACTATGGTGTGTGTATACAAACTATGGTGTGTGCATACAAACTATGGTGTGTGTATACAAACTATGGTGTGTACATACAAACTATGGTGTGTGCATACAAACTATGGTGTGTGTTTACAAACTATGGTGTGTGTATACAAACTATGGTGTGTGCATACAAACTGGTGTGTGCATACAAACTATGGTGTGTGCATACAAACTATGGTGTGTGTTTACAAACTATGGTGTGTGCATACAAACTATGGTGTGTGTTTACAAACTATGGTGTGTGTATACAAACTATGGTGTGTGCATACAAACTATGGTGTGTGTATACAAACTATGGTGTGTACATACAAACTATGGTGTGTGCATACAAACTATGGTGTGTGCATACAAACTATGGTGTGTGCATACAAACTATGGTGTGTGTTTACAAACTATGGTGTGTGTATACAAACTATGGTGTGTGTATACAAACTATGGTGTGTGCATACAAACTGGTGTGTGCATACAAACTATGGTGTGTGCAAACAAACTATGGTGTGTGCATACAAACAATGGTGTGTGCATACAAACTATGGTGTGTGTTTACAAACTATGGTGTGTGTATACAAACTATAGTGTGTGCATACAAACTATGGTGTGTGCATACAAACTATGGTGTGTGTATACAAACTATGGTGTGTACATACAAACTATGGTGTGTGCATACAAACTATGGTGTGTGCATACAAACTATGGTGTGTACATACAAACTATGGTGTGTGCATACAAACTATGGTGTGTGCATACAAACTATGGTGTGTGCATACAAACTATGGTGTGTGCATACAAACTATGGTGTGTACATACAAACTATGGTATGTGCATACAAACTATGGTGTGTGTATACAAACTATGGTGTGTACATACAAACTATGGTGTGTGCATACAAACTATGGTGTGTGCATACAAACTATGGTGTGTGCATACAAACTATGGTGTGTGCATACAAACTATGGTGTGTGTTTACAAACTATGGTGTGTGTATACAAACTATGGTGTGTGTATACAAACTATGGTGTGTGTATACAAACTATGGTGTGTGCATACAAACTGGTGTGTGCATACAAACTGGTGTGTGCATACAAACTATGGTGTGTGCATACAAACAATGGTGTGTGCATACAAACTATGGTGTGTGTTTACAAACTATGGTGTGTGTATACAAACTATGGTGTGTGCATACAAACTATGGTGTGTGCATACAAACTATGGTGTGTGTATACAAACTATGGTGTGTACATACAAACTATGGTGTGTGCATACAAACTATGGTGTGTGCATACAAACTATGGTGTGTGCATACAAACTATGGTGTGTTTTTACAAACTATGGTGTGTGTATACAAACTATGGTGTGTGCATACAAACTATGGTGTGTGTATACAAACTATAGTGTGTGCATACAAACTATGGTGTGTGTATACAAACTATGGTGTGTGCATACAAACTATGGTGTGTGTATTTAAACTATAGTGTGTGCATACAAACTATGGTGTGTGTATACAAACTATGGTGTGTGCATACAAACTATGGTGTGTGTATACAAACTATGGTGTGTGCATACAAACTATGGTGTGTGCATACAAACTATGGTGTGTGCATACAAACTATGGTGTGTGCATACAAACTATGGTGTGTGCATACAAACTATGGTGTGTGTATACAAACTATGGTGTGTGCATACAAACTATGGTGTGTGTATACAAACTATAGTGTGTGCATACAAACTATGGTGTGTGTATACAAACTATGGTGTGTGCATACAAACTATGGTGTGTGCATACAAACTATGGTGTGTGTATACAAACTATGGTGTGTGTATACAAACTATGGTGTGTGTATACAAACTATGGTGTGTGCATACAAACTGGTGTGTGCATACAAACTATGGTGTGTGCATACAAACTATGGTGTGTGCATACAAACAATGGTGTGTGCATACAAACTATGGTGTGTGTTTACAAACTATGGTGTGTGTATACAAACTATGGTGTGTGTATACAAACTATGGTGTGTGCATACAAACTATGGTGTGTGTATACAAACTATGGTATGTACATACAAACTATGGTGTGTGCATACAAACTATGGTGTGTGCATACAAACTATGGTGTGTGCATACAAACTATCGTGTGTGCATACAAACTATGGTGTGTTTTTACAAACTATGGTGTGTGTATACAAACTATGGTGTGTGCATACAAACAATGGTGTGTGCATACAAACTATGGTGTGTGTTTACAAACTATGGTGTGTGTATACAAACTATGGTGTGTGCATACAAACTATGGTGTGTGCATACACACTATGGTGTGTACATACAAACTATGGTCTGTACATACAAACTATGGTGTGTGCATACAAACTATGGTGTGTGCATACAAACTATGGTGTGTGCATACAAACTATGGTGTGTTTTTACAAACTATGGTGTGTGTATACAAACTATGGTGTGTGCATACAAACTATGGTGTGTGTATACAAACTATAGTGTGTGCATACAAACTATGGTGTGTGTATACAAACTATGGTGTGTGCATACAAACTATGGTGTGTGTATACAAACTATGGTGTGTGCATACAAACTATGGTGTGTGTATACAAACTATGGTGTGTGCATACAAACTATGGTGTGTGTATACAAACTATGGTGTGTGCATACAAACAATGGTGTGTGCATACAAACTATGGTGTGTGCATACAAACTATGGTGTGTGCATACAAACTATGGTGTGTGCATACAAACTATGGTGTGTACATACAAACTATGGTGTGTGCATACAAACTATGGTGTGTGTATTTAAACTATAGTGTGTGCATACAAACTATGGTGTGTGTATACAAACTATGGTGTGTGCATACAAACTATGGTGTGTGTATACAAACTATGGTGTGTGCATACAAACTATGGTGTGTGCATACAAACTATGGTGTGTGCATACAAACTATGGTGTGTGCATACAAACTATGGTGTGTGCATACAAACTATGGTGTGTGCATACAAACTATGGTGTGTGCATACAAACTATGGTGTGTGCATACAAACTATGGTGTGTACATACAAACTATGGTGTGTGTATACAAACTATGGTGTGTGCATACAAACTATGGTGTGTGCATACAAACTATGGTGTGTGCATACAAACTATGGTGTGTGTATACAAACTATGGTGTGTGCATATAAACTATGGTGTGTGTATACAAACTATGGTGTGTGCATACAAACTATGGTGTGTGTATACAAACTATGGTGTGTGCATACACACTATGGTGTGTACATACAAACTATGGTGTGTACATACAAACTATGGTGTGTGCATACAAACTATGGTGTGTGCATACAAACTAAGGTGTGTGCATACAAACTATGGTGTGTTTTTACAAACTATGGTGTGTGTATACAAACTATGGTGTGTGCATACAAACTATGGTGTGTGTATACAAACTATAGTGTGTGCATACAAACTATGGTGTGTGTATACAAACTATGGTGTGTGCATACAAACTATGGTGTGTGTATACAAACTATAGTGTGTGCATACAAACTGTGGTGTGTGTATACAAACTATGGTGTGTGCATACAAACTATGGTGTGTGCATACAAACTATGGTGTGTGCATACAAACTATGGTGTGTGCATACAAACTATGGTGTGTGCATACAAACTATGGTGTGTACATACAAACTATGGTGTGTGCATACAAACTATGGTGTGTGTATTTAAACTATAGTGTGTGCATACAAACTATGGTGTGTGTATACAAACTATGGTGTGTGCATACAAACTATGGTGTGTGTATACAAACTATGGTGTGTGCATACAAACTATGGTGTGTGCATACAAACTATGGTGTGTGCATACAAACTATGGTGTGTGCATACAAACTATGGTGTGTGCATACAAACTATGGTGTGTACATACAAACTATGGTGTGTGCATACAAACTATGGTGTGTGCATACAAACTATGGTGTGTGCATACAAACTATGGTGTGTGCATACAAACTATGGTGTGTGTATACAAACTATGGTGTGTGCATACAAACTATGGTGTGTGCATACAAACTATGGTGTGTGCATACAAACTATGGTGTGTGTATACAAACTATAGTGTGTGCATACAAACTATGGTGTGTGTATTTAAACTATAGTGTGTGCATACAAACTATGGTGTGTGTATACAAACTATGGTGTGTGCATACAAACTATGGTGTGTGTATACAAACTATGGTGTGTGCATACAAACTATGGTGTGTGCATACAAACTATGGTGTGTGCATACAAACTATGGTGTGTACATACAAACTATGGTGTGTGCATACAAACTATGGTGTGTGCATACAAACTATGGTGTGTGCATACAAACTATGGTGTGTACATACAAACTATGGTGTGTGTATACAAACTATGGTGTGTGCATACAAACTATGGTGTGTGTATACAAACTATAGTGTGTGCATACAAACTATGGTGTGTGTATACAAACTATGGTGTGTGCATACAAACTATGGTGTGTGTATACAAACTATGGTGTGTGCATACAAACTATGGTGTGTGTATACAAACTATGGTGTGTGCATACAAACTATGGTGTGTGTATACAAACTATGGTGTGTGCATACAAACAATGGTGTGTGCATACAAACTATGGTGTGTGCATACAAACTATGGTGTGTGCATACAAACTATGGTGTGTGCATACAAACTATGGTGTGTACATACAAACTATGGTGTGTGCATACAAACTATGGTGTGTGTATTTAAACTATAGTGTGTGCATACAAACTATGGTGTGTGTATACAAACTATGGTGTGTGCATACAAACTATGGTGTGTGTATACAAACTATGGTGTGTGCATACAAACTATGGTGTGTGCATACAAACTATGGTGTGTGCATACAAACTATGGTGTGTGCATACAAACTATGGTGTGTGCATACAAACTATGGTGTGTGCATACAAACTATGGTGTGTACATACAAACTATGGTGTGTGTATACAAACTATGGTGTGTGCATACAAACTATGGTGTGTGCATACAAACTATGGTGTGTGCATACAAACTATGGTGTGTGTATACAAACTATGGTGTGTGCATATAAACTATGGTGTGTGTATACAAACTATGGTGTGTGCATACAAACTATGGTGTGTGTATACAAACTATGGTGTGTGCATACACACTATGGTGTGTACATACAAACTATGGTGTGTACATACAAACTATGGTGTGTGCATACAAACTATGGTGTGTGCATACAAACTAAGGTGTGTGCATACAAACTATGGTGTGTTTTTACAAACTATGGTGTGTGTATACAAACTATGGTGTGTGCATACAAACTATGGTGTGTGTATACAAACTATAGTGTGTGCATACAAACTATGGTGTGTGTATACAAACTATGGTGTGTGCATACAAACTATGGTGTGTGTATACAAACTATAGTGTGTGCATACAAACTGTGGTGTGTGTATACAAACTATGGTGTGTGCATACAAACTATGGTGTGTGCATACAAACTATGGTGTGTGCATACAAACTATGGTGTGTGCATACAAACTATGGTGTGTGCATACAAACTATGGTGTGTACATACAAACTATGGTGTGTGCATACAAACTATGGTGTGTGTATTTAAACTATAGTGTGTGCATACAAACTATGGTGTGTGTATACAAACTATGGTGTGTGCATACAAACTATGGTGTGTGTATACAAACTATGGTGTGTGCATACAAACTATGGTGTGTGCATACAAACTATGGTGTGTGCATACAAACTATGGTGTGTGCATACAAACTATGGTGTGTGCATACAAACTATGGTGTGTACATACAAACTATGGTGTGTGCATACAAACTATGGTGTGTGCATACAAACTATGGTGTGTGCATACAAACTATGGTGTGTGCATACAAACTATGGTGTGTGTATACAAACTATGGTGTGTGCATACAAACTATGGTGTGTGCATACAAACTATGGTGTGTGCATACAAACTATGGTGTGTGTATACAAACTATAGTGTGTGCATACAAACTATGGTGTGTGTATTTAAACTATAGTGTGTGCATACAAACTATGGTGTGTGTATACAAACTATGGTGTGTGCATACAAACTATGGTGTGTGTATACAAACTATGGTGTGTGCATACAAACTATGGTGTGTGCATACAAACTATGGTGTGTGCATACAAACTATGGTGTGTACATACAAACTATGGTGTGTGCATACAAACTATGGTGTGTGCATACAAACTATGGTGTGTGCATACAAACTATGGTGTGTACATACAAACTATGGTGTGTGTATACAAACTATGGTGTGTGCATACAAACTATGGTGTGTGCATACAAACTATGGTGTGTGCATACAAACTATGGTGTGTGTATACAAACTATAGTGTGTGCATACAAACTATGGTGTGTGTATACAAACTATGGTGTGTGCATACAAACTATGGTGTGTGCATACAAACTATGGTGTGTGCATACACACTATGGTGTGTACATACAAACTATGGTGTGTACATACAAACTATGGTGTGTGCATACAAACTATGGTGTGTGCATACAAACTATGGTGTGTGCATACAAACTATGGTGTGTTTTTACAAACTATGGTGTGTGTATACAAACTATGGTGTGTGCATACAAACTATGGTGTGTGTATACAAACTATAGTGTGTGCATACAAACTATGGTGTGTGTATACAAACTATGGTGTGTGCATACAAACTATGGTGTGTGTATACAAAATATAGTGTGTGCATACAAACTGTGGTGTGTGTATACAAACTATGGTGTGTGCATACAAACAATGGTGTGTGCATACAAACTATGGTGTGTGCATACAAACTATGGTGTGTGCATACAAACTATGGTGTGTGCATACAAACTATGGTGTGTACATACAAACTATGGTGTGTGCATACAAACTATGGTGTGTGTATTTAAACTATAGTGTGTGCATACAAACTATGGTGTGTGTATACAAACTATGGTGTGTGCATACAAACTATGGTGTGTGTATACAAACTATGGTGTGTGCATACAAACTATGGTGTGTGCATACAAACTATGGTGTGTGCATACAAACTATGGTGTGTGCATACAAACTATGGTGTGTGCATACAAACTATGGTGTGTACATACAAACTATGGTGTGTGCATACAAACTATGGTGTGTGCATACAAACTATGGTGTGTGCATACAAACTATGGTGTGTACATACAAACTATGGTGTGTGTATACAAACTATGGTGTGTGCATACAAACTATGGTGTGTGCATACAAACTATGGTGTGTGCATACAAACTATGGTGTGTGTATACAAACTATAGTGTGTGCATACAAACTATGGTGTGTGTATACAAACTATGGTGTGTGCATACAAACTATGTTGTGTGTATACAAACTATGGTGTGTGCATACAAACTATGGTGTGTGCATACAAACTATGGTGTGTGCATACAAACTATGGTGTGTGCATACAAACTATGGTGTGTACATACAAACTATGGTGTGTGCATACAAACTATGGTGTGGGCATACAAACTATGGTGTGTGCATACAAACTATGGTGTGTGCATACAAACTATGGTGTGTGTATACAAACTATGGTGTGTGCATACAAACTATGGTGTGTGTATACAAACTATGGTGTGTGCATACAAACTATGGTGTGTGCATACAAACTATGGTGTGTGTATACAAACTATGGTGTGTGTATACAAACTATGGTGTGTGTATACAAACTATGGTGTGTGCATACAAACTGGTGTGTGCATACAAACTATGGTGTGTGCATACAAACTATGGTGTGTGCATACAAACAATGGTGTGTGCATACAAACTATGGTGTGTGTTTACAAACTATGGTGTGTGTATACAAACTATGGTGTGTGCATACAAACTATGGTGTGTGCATACAAACTATGGTGTGTGTACACAAACTATGGTATGTACATACAAACTATGGTGTGTGCATACAAACTATGGTGTGTGCATACAAACTATGGTGTGTGCATACAAACTATCGTGTGTGCATACAAACTATGGTGTGTTTTTACAAACTATGGTGTGTGTATACAAACTATGGTGTGTGCATACAAACAATGGTGTGTGCATACAAACTATGGTGTGTGTTTACAAACTATGGTGTGTGTATACAAACTATGGTGTGTGCATACAAACTATGGTGTGTGCATACACACTATGGTGTGTACATACAAACTATGGTGTGTACATACAAACTATGGTGTGTGCATACAAACTATGGTGTGTGCATACAAACTATGGTGTGTGCATACAAACTATGGTGTGTTTTTACAAACTATGGTGTGTGTATACAAACTATGGTGTGTGCATACAAACTATGGTGTGTGTATACAAACTATAGTGTGTGCATACAAACTATGGTGTGTGTATACAAACTATGGTGTGTGCATACAAACTATGGTGTGTGTATACAAACTATAGTGTGTGCATACAAACTATGGTGTGTGTATACAAACTATGGTGTGTGCATACAAACTATGGTGTGTGTATACAAACTATGGTGTGTGCATACAAACAATGGTGTGTGCATACAAACTATGGTGTGTGCATACAAACTATGGTGTGTGCATACAAACTATGGTGTGTGCATACAAACTATGGTGTGTACATACAAACTATGGTGTGTGCATACAAACTATGGTGTGTGTATTTAAACTATAGTGTGTGCATACAAACTATGGTGTGTGTATACAAACTATGGTGTGTGCATACAAACTATGGTGTGTGTATACAAACTATGGTGTGTGCATACAAACTATGGTGTGTGCATACAAACTATGGTGTGTGCATACAAACTATGGTGTCTACATACAAACTATGGTGTGTGTATACAAACTATGGTGTGTGCATACAAACTATGGTGTGTGCATACAAACTATGGTGTGTGCATACAAACTATGGTGTGTGTATACAAACTATAGTGTGTGCATACAAACTATGGTGTGTGTATACAAACTATGGTGTGTGCATACAAACTATGGTGTGTGTATACAAACTATGGTGTGTGCATACACACTATGGTGTGTACATACAAACTATGGTGTGTACATACAAACTATGGTGTGTGCATACAAACTATGGTGTGTGCATACAAACTATGGTGTGTGCATACAAACTATGGTGTGTTTTTACAAACTATGGTGTGTGTATACAAACTATGGTGTGTGCATACAAACTATGGTGTGTGTATACAAACTATAGTGTGTGCATACAAACTATGGTGTGTGTATACAAACTATGGTGTGTGCATACAAACTATGGTGTGTGTATACAAACTATAGTGTGTGCATACAAACTATGGTGTGTGTATACAAACTATGGTGTGTGCATACAAACTATGGTGTGTGTATACAAACTATGGTGTGTGCATACAAACAATGGTGTGTTTATACAAACTATGGTGTGTGCATACAAACTATGGTGTGTGCATACAAACTATGGTGTGTGCATACAAACTATGGTGTGTACATACAAACTATGGTGTGTGCATACAAACTATGGTGTGTGTATTTAAACTATAGTGTGTGCATACAAACTATGGTGTGTGTATACAAACTATGGTGTGTGCATACAAACTATGGTGTGTGTATACAAACTATGGTGTGTGCATACAAACTATGGTGTGTGCATACAAACTATGGTGTGTGCATACAAACTATGGTGTGTGCATACAAACTATGGTGTGTGCATACAAACTATGGTGTGTACATACAAACTATGGTGTGTGCATACAAACTATGGTGTGTGCATACAAACTATGGTGTGTGCATACAAACTATGGTGTGTACATACAAACTATGGTGTGTGTATACAAACTATGGTGTGTGCATACAAACTATGGTGTGTGCATACAAACTATGGTGTGTGCATACAAACTATGGTGTGTGTATACAAACTATAGTGTGTGCATACAAACTATGGTGTGTGTATACAAACTATGGTGTGTGCATACAAACTATGGTGTGTGTATACAAACTATGGTGTGTGCATACAAACTATGGTGTGTGCATACAAACTATGGTGTGTGCATACAAACTATGGTGTGTGCATACAAACTATGGTGTGTGCATACAAACTATGGTGTGTACATACAAACTATGGTGTGTGCATACAAACTATGGTGTGTGTATACAAACTATGGTGTGTACATACAAACTATGGTGTGTGCATACAAACTATGGTGTGTGCATACAAACTATGGTGTGTGCATACAAACTATGGAGTGTGCATACAAACTATGGTGTGTGCATACAAACTATGGTGTGTGCATACAAACCATGGTGTGTGTTTACAAACTATGGTGTGTGTATACAAACTATGGTGTGTGTATACAAACTATGGTGTGTGTATACAAACTATGGTGTGTGCATACAAACTGGTGTGTGCATACAAACTATGGTGTGTGCATACAAACTATGGTGTGTGCATACAAACTATGGTGTGTGCATACAAACTATGGTGTGTACATACAAACTATGGTGTGTGCATACAAACTATGGTGTGTGCATA
>NC_084550.2:31462500-31495000 GCF_033978685.3 Nerophis lumbriciformis
TACAAGAAGTAAAACACTACACACAAGAAAACAGCAAAAAAGTCCAAATAAGTCAGGGTGTGATGTGACAGGTGGTGACAGTACACCTACTTTGAGACACGAGCTATAGTGATGCATGCTTGGTTATGCTTTAAAGTCATATCCAACAATTGCAACAACAACTTTTTACACATTATTTTTTTAATGAGTTCTGCTGGTGGTGTGCCTACGCATTTTTTCAACGCAAAAAATGTGCCTTGTCTCAAAAAAGGTTGAAAAACACTGTTCTCATCAGCCAGGTGTCGGCCAATGTCAGTGCGGTCCTGAAAGTACTTGACACACCTGAGTCTGTTAGCAGGTGCTGTCTGAGAGTAAGTTTGGACTTGTAGGTGGTAAAGTCCAATCTCTGTGGTCAACTGATAACAAACAATACGATGTTGCTTTTGTCCCTCACTTCCTCTTCAGGCCCTTTGACTGACGTGTTTCACGAGTCCAGCACCGCTAATGGGAACGTCTTTTTTGGGAATGGCTACTCAAAAACTGTGAGTGCTTGCTATTTTTGTACTGCCGTGTTTTTCAAATGACAAAAGGTGCTTTTCTGCTTGGTTTATGTCGTCACAGTTGGCCTAAAGCTGCATTTTGTGTTATGATTGTTATATTAATTTCTTTAATGTCATTTTATAAAATGAACACACTTTTGAAATGTAAAAAATATATATATATATGTGTATATATATATATATATATATATATATATATATATATATATATATATATTTTTTTTTTTTTTATTTATTTTTTTTAATTTTATTTATTTATTCTTAAATAATTTATTCGTTATTTTGATCAAATAAACTTTACATCTGTCATTTTTTCCTTTTTTTTTCTTCTTCTTTTTTTTTTTTTTAAATAAACACACTTTATTGAATTTTTTTCCTAATGTTTGAATTTTGAATTTATATATTTAATAATTTTAATTTTTAAATGAACAAACTTTTTACATTTTAATTGTTTTTCTTCTTTTGAATTTTTGTATTTAATCTTTTTTTTTTTTTTTAAATGAACACATTTTACATTTCTTTCTTTCTCATTTTTTATTTTTACATTTAATCATTTAATTTAATTTTTTAAATGAAAACACTTCAAAAACACTTTAAAAATTAGTTTTCCTCATTTAATTTTTTATTTATTTTTATATTTAATATTATTATATTATAAAGTATTTTTAAATGAACACACTTTTTAATTATTTTTTTTTCAAATTTTTATTTGTATTTTTATATTTAATAATTTTATAAAATGATTTAAATCAACACACTTTAATTTATCATTATTTTCTCATTTTCAATTGTTTTAATTTTTATATTTAATCTATTTTATTTTTTAAATGAACACAATTATTTATTTTTTTCTCTCATTTTTATATTTTATACATTTTTATATTTAATCATTTTATTTTATTTCTAAGCGACCACACTTTTTTAAAAACCAGTAGGACTCTCGCTGACAGGACAAGTCTTTCATGGCGTGTTCTTGGTGTCCCTCACCTTTGTCAGGAGAAGAACTCGACCCGCCAAATCCTGAAGAGCACGTCCAGCGTCAGCGCCATAAAAAAGAGCTCCTTGGCACAAGCCTACGACTACAGCCAGGGCCATGTGGGAACCGTGGCCCTGGGCCGGGTCGCCGCCAACCACGACGAGCCCGACGCCGTCGCAACTAAACAGCAGAAGTCTCCGCAAAGACTAATCTCCAAGCGCAGCACCTACCGGGCGGAGAGGACGGCCAGCCAACTGTTCCCAGACAACAACCTGCCGTGCAGACCAGTCGAGGCCAACAGAACCAAGTCCAATCCTCCCGTTCTAGAGAGTGTGGCCAGGAGCAAAGGGGATTCTGGGTAAGAGCATCTTTGAGTTGTAGTAACATCACACTTTGACTCACTCATTGTGTTGACTAAAAATGTTTTTTCCTAAATTAGAGAGGTCTTGTTGTGAATTTAGTTGGGGGATGCTCTGCAGGATTGTGAATAAAGGACTTCATACTCCATAATAATAATAATAAAAGACGACTTCATACTCCATATTAATAATCATCATCATCATCAATCATCATCAATGTGCGGCCGTAGCTGAGAGACCTTGCACAACCCTCCGCCGGCAGTCGGGGTCACCGAGGGCAGAGCTCATCTCTGAAACAAGGATCCCAGAGTCCCGTGCGATTACTTCGGGGTAGGTGAGGCCACCCCTGGTAAATTGTTTCCAAAGGAGGAGCTGTGATATCAGCTCCGTCTTGGGCACGGAAGCAGTGACCAGCAAACGGTGCACGACGTTGGCTCAGACGGGTACTTGCTCGAGGTAGGTTGCCGTATATTTGGTCCAAGGTGGGATGGGTCTGCCACGACAAGCCTTGCACCCTTCGAAGCAGGTTGGTATAGCAACCGTCAAGGCGTTTGAGAAGGCGCCCATTGAGGGTCCAGGTCTCGGAGCCTTATAAGAGGATGGGTTGGATGGTAGACTTGAAGAGGTCTAGCTTAAGTGAATTGGGCAGGTTTGAGTGCCATATGCTGTCCATTTTATTACATGCTTTCCAGGCTTGGGCTTTCCTGGTACGGAAGTCATTACCGGAATCCATGATCCAGGAACCGAGGTACTTAAAATCGTCAACTTGCTTAAGTGGGGCTCCATATTTGGAGGACAATTGTACAGCAGTTTCTCTCTCTCTCGTCCTCAGACGAGCTTCCATCGGATTCTCCAATCATTCCGGTTCTCCATACACCCGGCCAGCTCCGTAGAACTTTCAGCTCTCACATTTTTCTTCAGGATGTCCACGTACGTTAGCGCGGGACATCCTCGCGATCGATGCCCGTGCGTTGGTTACCTTAGGACCAGCCTGCTGGCCGGTAGCTCCCGATGTCTGTGGCAGTGGCCGGCCAGCCTCATCCTTCTAGCTGTTACCTACTTGCTGAGCCTTGGCAGTTGCCCGTACAGGTCCTTGTTGGTGATGTGGATGTTCTGGTCCACATTCAGAACAGCTCATAACATTCTGGTGTAGCCCCCATCTTGGGACTTCTGCAGGGTGGGTGTCAGGATCCAGCTTTTGCAGCCATACAGGATGACAGACTCCACAGTGGCGTGGAATAGACTCAGCTTTATGTGTCGGGGGAGATTTGAGCACCACACTCTTGACATACCGTTCAGGGCCCTCCACGCTAGTGCCTTCCTGACCTTAAGGTCTTGTTCTGTGGAGTTCATCCAGGAACCCAAGTACTTGAAGTCATTGACCTCTTCGGTTGAGACACATTCTGTCTTCAAGGAGTTGCAGTGGAGACCAACGCAGTTAGCAGCATCCTCTAGAGCATGGAGAAGGGTCTCTGCATCTGCCGACCAGTTGGATGGTATTGCAATGTCATCTGCAAAATCAAAATCTGTGATGTATTTCGCCGGGTGTCTGCGGCTAGTTGTTGTTAGCATCAAGAGAGACGCGTAGGACGTAATGGAGGACGATGATAAAAAAAAAAAAAAGGGGCTAGAGTATCTCCCTGTAAGACGCCAGCGCTGATTGCAAACGACCCAGTTTCTCCGTCAGGGGTACTCATACTCATGTACTGGTATTGGTGTAAAGAGCCTTAATGGCCAGAACAATCTCATCTGGAATACCACAGCGGGATAGAAGGATAAACATGGCCTCTCTGTTGACAGAATCTCAACGAACAGTAATGTAAGATCTTTCTTTCCGTTCCTCATTTCTTCCACTAACCTCCTCAATGATAGGATTTGCCAAAGAGTAGAACGCCCTCCACGAAAGCCGTTTTTACCGGCACGGAGAAGCGGATCTACTTTGGGGACAAGTCTGTTTAGGAACACCTTGTTGTATAACTTATGGCAGTTAATGAGATCTCGCAGTAATTGCCATGGAGAGTAAGAGTTCCCTTCTTTGGGACAGGTAGAGTGTACGAGGATAGCCAGAGTGAGGGTGCTTCATGAATGGTATACAAATGATTGCACATCTCCAGAAGAAGCGGATGGAAGGTCTTGTATTTCCAGATCAGTGGGGTATATTGTCAGGGCCAGGGGACTTCTTGCTGTTCAGTCCAGATGTAGCTGTTTCAAGTTTGCTGATTGTGAACGGAAACGTATTGATGTTGAGATCGCTCGCAATTTGAATTATCGGGAGGTTTTGTGGGACTGGTGAAGACTCCCCAAGGAGTGGTTCAGCCAACCTTTTAAAGTTAAAGTTAAAGTTAAAGTACCAATGATTGTCACACACACACTAGGTGTGGCGAGATTATTCTCTGCATTTGACCCATCACCCTTGATCACCCCCTGGGAGGTGAGGGGAGCAGTGGGCAGCAGCGGTGGCCGCGCCCGGGAATCATTTTGGTGATTTAACCCCCAATTCCAACCCTTGATGCTGAGTGCCAAGCAGGGAGGTAATGGGTCCCATTTTTATAGTCTTTGGTATGACTCGGCCGGGATTTGAACTCACAACCTACCGATCTCAGGGCGGACACTCTAACCACTAGGCCACTGAGTAGTAGTTTTTTGCGCTTTTCAGGGGATCCACCCTCTACTGTGACTGAGGGCCTTTCTTTCCTGCCGTTAATGTCATTGATTCTTTTCCAGGCTAAAGTTAAAGTTAAAGTACCAATGATTGTCACACACACACTAGGTGTGGTGAAATTTGTCCTCTGCATTTGGCAGGGACGATTCTGCGATCGGATTGCAGGTTGCAATATGAGGAGTATGTTCCACAGTTTCTAACGCTATTGATCCATTTCTTTCTTATCACGATATAGTCTCGCTGTGCACGATACCCAGTAGGTTATTGAAAAGTCCACAGTCTGTTAGTAGGATTCATAAAGCGGGTGTTTGCCAGAGCAAGATTGAATTTGTTTGCGAGGTCAAGCAACTTTTCGCCGTTGCGGTTTGTGTTGGTGTTGTAGGAGAAGATTGCTTGGTCAGTGCCAATTTTAGCGTTAAAATCAGTGCACAGAATGAGCATGTTGTGGGCAGGTATGTTGTGAGCAGGTATGTTGTCCACAAGCGAACGAAGGTCTTGGTCAAATTTGTCAACTTGGTCTTCAGATAGCCCGGGAAAGGGTGGAGTGCCATCTCCAAGTTGGGGAGGAGATCTTGCCCCAAGTGGAGGAGTTCAAGTACCTAGGAGTCTTGTTCACGAGTGAGAGAAGAGTGGATGGTGAGATCGACAGGCGGATCGGTGCGGCGTCTTCAGTAATGCGGACGCTGTATCGATCCGTTGTGGTGAAGAAGGAGCTGAGCCGGAAGGCAAAGCTCTCAATTTACCGGTCGATCTACGTTCCCATCCTCACCTATGGTCATGAGCTTTGGGTTATGACCGAAAGGACAAGATCACGGGTACAAGCAGCCGAAATGAGTTTCCTCCGCCGGGTGGCGGGTCTCTCCCTTAGAGATAGGGTGAGAAGCTCTGTTATCCGGGAGGAACTCAGAGTAAAGCCGCTGCTCCTCCACATGGAGAGGAGCCAGATGAGGTTGTTCGGGCATCTGCTCAGGATGCCACCCGAAGGCTTCCCTAGGGAGGTGTTTAGGGCACGTCTGACCATCAGGATGCCACGGGGAAGACCCAGGACACGTTGGGAAGACTATGTCTCCCGGCCGGACTGGGAAAGCCTCGGGATCCCCCGGGAGGAGCTGGACGAAGTGGCTGGGGAGAGGGAAGTCTGAGCTTCCCTGCTTAGGCTGCTGCCCTTGCAGCCCGACCTCGGATAAGTAGAAGAAAATGGATGGATGGATGGATGGATGGTCTTTAGATCTTGCATCATGTGGACTGTAGCAACAAATAACGGAGGTCACAGGATTTGAGTGAAACTCGGTAATCAAGCTTCGGTTAGAGATCTTCTCAGCATGAAGGTATGTGTGTGTAGTTTTAATGAAGGTGTGTGTGTGTAGTTTTAATGAAGGTGTGTGTAGTTTTAATGAAGGTGTGTGTGTGTAGTTTTAATGAAGGTGTGTGTGTGTAGTTTTAATGAAGGTGTGTGTGTGTCCTCACAGGTCACATGACATCAGTGGTGTGTCAGATCTCACCATGAAGGAAGCGGTGGAGTTTCTGTCCAGTGAAGAAGACAAGTTGAAACACTGCGGAGCTGCTTTCATCCAACATAACACCTTCATTGATGACAAGACCAAGGACCAGGTGACCTTGTTGGTGCCTGTACTTTGTCATGTCATGTTGGATGTCATGTTGTCATGTTGTCATGTTGGATGGCATGTTGTCATGTTGTCATGTTGGATGGCATGTTGGATGTCATGTTGTCATGTTGGATGTCATGTTGTGATGTCATGTTGTGATGTTGGGTGTCATGTTGTGATGTTGGGTGTCATGTTGTGATGTTGCATGTCATGTTGGATGTCATGTTGTGATGTTGGATGTCATGTTGGGTGTCATGTTGTGATGTTGCATGTCATGTTGTGATGTTGGATGTCATGTTGTGATTATGTTGGATGTCATGTTGTGATGCTGGATGTCATGTTTGATGTTAATTCATGTTGTGATGCTGGATGTCATGTTGTGATGTTGGATGTCATGTTGTGATGTTGGATGTTATGTTGTGATGTTGGATGTCATGTTGTGATGTTGGATGTCATGTTGTGATGTTGGATGTCATGTTGGATGTCATGTTGTGATGTTGGGTGTCATGTTGTGATGTTGCATGTCATGTTGGATGCCATGTTGTGATGTTGGATGTCATGTTGGGTGTTATGTTGAGATGTTGCATGTCATGTTGTGATGTCATGTTGTGATGTTGGATGTGATGTTGGATGTCATGTTGTGATTATGTTGGATGTGATGTTGGATGTCATGTTGTCATGTTGGATGCCATGTTGTGATGTTGGATGTCATGTTTGATGTTAATTCATGTTGTGATGCTGGATGTCATGTTGTGATGTTGGATGTCATGTTGTGATGTTGGATGTTATGTTGTGATGTTGGATGTCATGTTGTGATTATGTTAGATGTCATGTTGTGATGTTGGATGTCATGTTGTGATGCTGGATGTCATGTTGTGATGTTGGATGTCATGTTGTGATGTTGGATGTCATGTTGTGATGTTGGATGTCATGTTGTGATTATGTTGGATGTCATGTTGTGAGGTTGGATGTCATGTTGTGATGCTGGATGTCATGTTGTGATGTTGGATGTCATGTTGTGATGTTGGATGTCATGTTGTGATGTTGGATGTCATGATTTGATGTTGGATGTCATGTTGTGATGCTGGATGTCATGTTGTGATGTTGGATGTCATGTTGTGATGTTGGATGTCATGATTTGATGTTGTATGTCATGTTGTGATGTTGGATGTCATGATGTGATGTTGGATGTCATGTTGTGATGTTGTATGTCATGTTGTGATGTTGGATGTGATGTTGGATGTCATCTTGTGATGTTGGATGTCATGTTGTGATGCTGGATGTCTTGTTGGATGTCATGTTGTGATGTTGGATGTCATGTTGGGTGTCATGTTGTGATGTTGGATGTCATGTTGTGATGCTGGATGTCATGTTGTGATGTTGGATGTCATGTTGTGATGTTGGATGTCATGTTGTGATGTTGGATGTCATGATTTGATGTTGGATGTCATGTTGTGATGTTGGATGTCATGATGTGATGTTGGATGTCATGTTGTGATTATGTTGGATGTCATATTGTGATGTTGGATGTCATGTTGTGATGCTGGATGTCATGTTGTTGGGGGTCATGTTGTGATGTTGGATGTCATGTTGTGATGCTGGATGTCATGTTGTTGGATGTCATGTTGTGATGTTGGATGTCATGTTGTGATGTTGCATGTCGGATGTCATGTTGTGATGTTGGATGTCATCTTGTGATGTTGGATGTCATGTTGTGATGTTGCATGTCATGTTGGATGTGATGTTGGATGTCTTGTTGTGATGCTGCATGTCTTGTTGGATGTCATGTTGTGATGTTGGATGTCATGTTGGATGTGATGTTGGATGTCTTGTTGTGATGCTGCATGTCTTGTTGGATGTCATGTTGTGATGTTGGATGTGATGTTGTGATGATGGATGTCATGTTGTGATGTTGCATGTCATGTTGGATGTCATGTTGTGATGTTGGATGTGATGTTGGATGTCATGTTGTGATGATGTTGGATATCATGTTGGTATGTTGGATGTCATGTTGTGATGCTGGATGTCATGTTGTGATGTTGGATGTCATGTTGTGATGTTGGATGATGTTGGATATCATGTTGGTATGTTGGATGTCATGTTGTGATGTTGGATGTCATGTTGTGATGTTGGATGTCATGTTGGATGTCATGTTGTGATGTTGGATGTCATGTTGTGATGTTGGATGTCATGTTGTGATTATGTTGGATGTCATGTTGTGATGTTGGATGTCATGTTGTGATGTTGGATGTCATGTTGTGATGTTGGATGTCATGTTGTGATGTTGGATGTCATGTTGTGATGTTGGGTGTCATGTTGTGATTATGTTGGATGTCATGTTGTGATGTTGGATGTCATGTTGGGATGTTGGATGTGATGTTGTGATGTTGGATGTGATGTTGTGATGTTGGATGTCATGTTGGGATGTTGGATGTGATGTTGTGATGTTGGATGTGATGTTGTGATGTTGGATGTCATGTTGTGATTATGTTGGATGTCATGTTGTGATGTTGGATGTCATGTTGGGATGTTGGATGTCATGTTGTGATGTTGGATGTGATGTTGTGATGTTGGATGTGATGTTGTGATGTTGGATGTCATGTTGTGATGTTGGATGTGATGTTGTGATGTTGGATGTCATGTAATAATGTGTATACAGTATGTCCATGTAGTACTGTATATTTGAAGTGGTGATGTGACAGGCCACGGTAAATGAAGTGGTGGGCCAGCCTCTTAGTTAAATGTAAAGGTGGCCATGTGGTGAGGCCGCTACATTTGGAGCGGTGAGTCACCATGGAGGACTTATCCCTGGTGTTCCTGGCCCACATAGTCCTCACACGGGTCTGGTCCTCATCCCTGGTGTCCCTGGCCCACATAGTCTTCACACGGGTCTGGTCCTCATCCCTGGTGTTCCTGGCCCACATAGTCCTCACACGGGTCTGGTCCTCAGGTGCTGAAGCTGAAGGGCATCCCTCCCCTGGTGGCGCTCCTACAGAATCCCAGTCTGCGCATCAACCAGGCGGCCTCTGCCGCCCTGAGAAACCTCTCCTTCAAGAACAGCAGCAACAAGGAGGAGATCCAGCGCTGTGGAGGCATCGCTGCTTCTGTGGCTCTGCTCCGAGAGACTGACTCTGTGGAGATCCAGAAGCAGCTGACAGGTGCAAAGACCAGTACTTAGACCAAGGTCAAATGCAAAGACCAGTACTTAGGCCAAGTTCAAATGCAAAGACAAGTACTTCGACCAAGTTAAAATACAAAGACCAGTAATTAGACCAAGTTAAAATACAAAGACCAGTACTTAGACCAAGGTCAAATGCAAAGACAAGTACTTACACCAAGTTCCAATGCAAAGACCAGTACTTAGACCAAGTTACAATGCAAAGACCAGTACTTAGACCAAGTTAGAAACATCTACACTTCAAATGTTGTTTCTTTGGCCTCAGGTCTTCTGTGGAACCTGTCGTCTGCCAACAGTCTGAAGACAGACCTGCTGAAGAGCACCCTGCCAGTCCTGATGGACCGTGTCATCCTGCCTTACACCAGCAGTCCCAGGAGGGACGCCTTCAACGGTCCTGACCAGGAGACTTTCTTCCACGCCACCAGCTGTCTGAGGTAAAACTTGGTCACTTCGGGAGGACTCTGCCGACACAGGAGTGTCCTGGCTGCTCAGTCAAGACCAGACTCCAGGACTCCTTCTGTGTCAGCAGCAGGAGTCCTGGCTGGTCCGCTGCCAGTCAAGACCACTACTACTGATTGTCCTCATGTCAACAAGACTTGGTTATTTTATGTGGCCTGCTACTTCCTTTTATGTGGCCTGCCACTTCATTTTATTGTGTCCTGCCGAATCATTTTATGTTGGCCTGCCAAATAATTGTATTGTGTCCTGCCACTTTATTTTATTGTGTCCTGCCACATTATTTTATTGTGGCATGCCACATAATTTTATCGTGTCCTGACAATTAATTTTATGTTGGCCTGCCACATAATTTTATTGTGTCATGCCACATCATTTTATTGTGTCCTGCCACACAATTTTAAATCGGCCTGCCACATCATTTTATTGTGCCCCGCCACATCAACTTATTGTGGCCTGCCACTTCATTTTATCGTGTCCTGCCACATCAACTTATTGTGTCCTGCCACGTAACTTTATTGTGTCCTGCCACATAATTTTATAGTGGCCTGCCACTTCATTTTATTGTGTCCCGCCACATCAATTTATCGTGTCCTGCCACATAATTTTATTGTGTACTGCCACCCCATTTTATAGTGGCTTGCCACCCCATTTTATTGTGTCCTGCCACATAATTTTATTGTGGTTCGCCACATCATTCTAATGTGTGCCACCATATCAATTTATTGTGTCCTCCCACATATTTTATTGTGGCCTGCCACTTAATTTTATCATGGCCTGCAACATAATTTTATAACGGCATTTCACATCAATTTATTGTGTCCTGCCACATAATTTCATTGTGTCCTGCCACAAAATGTTATTGTGGCCTGCCACTTCATTTTATCGTGTCCTGCCACATCAATTTATTGTTTCCTGCCACATCATTTTATTGTGTCCTGCCACATCATTTTATTGTGTCCTGCCACATAATTTTATTGTGGTTCGCCACGTCATTCTAATGTGTGCCACCATATCAATTTATTGTGTCCTGCCACAGTATTTTATTGTGGCCTGCCACCTAATTTTATAATGGCCTGCAACATAATTTTATAATGACATTTCACATCAATTTATTGTGTCCTGCCACATAATTTTATTGTGTTCTGCCACATCATTTTATTGTGTCCTGCCACATCAATTTATTGTGTCCTGCCACCCCATTTTATTGTGGCTTGCCACCCCATTTTATTGTGTCCTGCCACATAATTTTATTGTGGTTCGCCACATCATTCTAATGTGTGCCACCATATCAATTTATTGTGTCCTGCCACATAATTTTATTGTGGCCTGCAACATAATTTTATAATGGCATTTCACATCAATTTATTGTGTCCTGCCACATAATTTTATTGTGTCCTGCCACAAAATTGTATTGTGGCCTGCCACATCATTTTATCGTGTCCTGCCACATCAATTTGTGTTGTGTCCTGCCACAAAATTGTATTGTGGCCTGCCACTTCATTTTATCGTGTCCTGCCACATCAATTTATTGTGTCCTGCCACCCCATTTTATTGTGGCTTGCCACCCCATTTATTGTGTCCTGCCACATAATTTTATTGTGGTTCGCCACATCATTCTAATGTGTGCCACCATATAAATTTATTGTGTCCTGCCACATAATTTAATCATGGCCTGCAACATAATTTTATAATGGCATTTCACATCAATTTATTGTGTCCTGCCACATCATTTTACTGTGTCCTGCCACATCATTTTATTTTGGCCTGCCACCTCATTTTATTGTGGCCTGCCACATAATTTTATTGTGGCCTGCCACATAATTTTATTTTGGCCTGCCACATAATTTTATTGTGTCCTGCCACATAATTTCATCATGGCATGCCACATAATTTTATTGTGTCCTACCACGTAATTTTATTGTGGCCTGCCACGTAATTTTATTGTGTCCTGCCACGTAATTTATAGTGACCTGCAACATAATTTTATAATGGCATTTCACATCAATTTATTGTGTCCTGCCACATAATTTTATCGTGGTTCGCCACATCATTCTAATGTGTGCCACCATATCAATTTATTGTGTCCTGCCACATAATTTTATTGTGGCCTGCAACATAATTTTATAATGGCATTTCACATCAATTTATTGTGTCCTGCCACATAATTTTATTGTGTCCTGCCACAAAATTGTATTGTGGCCTGCCACATCATTTTATCGTGTCCTGCCACATCAATTTGTGTTGTGTCCTGCCACAAAATGTTATTGTGGCCTGCCACTTCATTTTGTCGTGTCCTGCCACATCAATTTATTGTGTCCTGCCACCCCATTTTATTGTGGCTTGCCACCCCATTTATTGTGTCCTGCCACATAATTTTATTGTGGTTCGCCACATCATTCTAATGTGTGCCACCATATCAATTTATTGTGTCCTGCCACATAATTTAATAATGGCCTGCAACATAATTTTATTATGGCATTTCACATCAATTTATTGTGTCCTGCCACATAATTTTATTGTGTCCTGCCACAAAATTGTATTGTGGCCTGCCACATCATTTTATCGTGTCCTGCCACATCAATTTGTGTTGTGTCCTGCCACAAAATTGTATTGTGGCCTGCCACTTCATTTTATCGTGTCCTGCCACATCAATTTATTGTGTCCTGCCACCCCATTTTATTGTGGCTTGCCACCCCTTTTATTGTGTCCTGCCACATAATTTTATTGTGGTTCGCCACATCATTCTAATGTGTGCCACCATATAAATTTATTGTGTCCTGCCACATAATTTAATAATGGCCTGCAACATAATTTTATAATGGCATTTCACATCAATTTATTGTGTCCTGCCACATCATTTTACTGTGTCCTGCCACATCATTTTATTTTGGCCTGCCACTTCATTTTATTGTGGCCTGCCACATAATTTTATTTTGGCCTGCCACATAATTTTATTGTGTCCTGCCACATAATTTCATCATGGCATGCCACATAATTTTATTGTGTCCTACCACGTAATTTTATTGTGGCCTGCCACGTAATTTTATTGTGTCCTGCCACGTAATTTATAGTGACCTGCAACATAATTTTATAATGGCATTTCACATCAATTTATTGTGTCCTGCCACATAATTTTATCGTGGTTCGCCACATCATTCTAATGTGTGCCACCATATCAATTTATTGTGTCCTGCCACATAATTTTATTGTGGCCTGCAACATAATTTTATAATGGCATTTCACATCAATTTATTGTGTCCTGCCACATAATTTTATTGTGTCCTGCCACAAAATTGTATTGTGGCCTGCCACATCATTTTATCGTGTCCTGCCACATCAATTTGTGTTGTGTCCTGCCACAAAATGTTATTGTGGCCTGCCACTTCATTTTGTCGTGTCCTGCCACATCAATTTATTGTGTCCTGCCACCCCATTTTATTGTGGCTTGCCACCCCATTTATTGTGTCCTGCCACATAATTTTATCGTGGTTCGCCACATCATTCTAATGTGTGCCACCATATCAATTTATTGTGTCCTGCCACATCATTTTACTGTGTCCTGCCACCTCATTTTATTTTGGCCTGCCACATAATTTTATTGTGGCCTGCCACATAATTTTATTTTGGCCTGCCACATAATTTTATTGTGTCCTGCCACATAATTGTATCATGGCATGCCACATAATTTTATTGTGTCCTACCACGTAATTTTATTGTGGCCTGCCACGTAATTTTATTGTGTCCTGCCACGTAATTTATAGTGACCTGCAACATAATTTTATAATGGCATTTCACATCAATTTATTGTGTCCTGCCACATCATTTTATTGTGTGCTGCCACATCATTTTATTGTGGCCTGCCACATCATTTTATTGTGTCCTGCCACATAATTTATTGTGGTTTGCCACATCATTCTAATGTGTGCCACCATATCAATTTATTGTGTCCTGCCACCTCATTTTATTTTGGCCTGCCACATAATTTTATTGTGGCCTGCAACATAATTTTATAATGGCATTTCACATCAATTTATTGTGACTTACAACATAATTTTATCATGGCCTCCCACATCATTTTAATGGGGCCTGCAACATCATATTATGGTGACCCACCACATCATTTTATTTTGTCCTGCCACATAATTGTATTGTGGTTTGCCACGTCATTCTAATGTGTGCCACCATATCAATTTATTGTGTCTTGCCACATCATTTTATTGTGGCCTGCCACCCCATTGTATTGTGTCCTGCCACACCAAGTTCCTGGGGGTGCAGATCACTGACAATATAACCTGGTCCCTACACACCGGAGCTCTTGTAAAAAGAGCTCAGCAGCGCATGCACTTTTTGCGTGGGATGAAAAGAGCACATTGTACAGAGGCACTATAGAGAGCCTGCTGACCAACAGCATCTCTGTCTGGACTGGAGCCTGCAATGCCTCAGACTTAAGTCTCTCCAGAGAGTGGTGAGGACGCAGAAAAGATCATCAGGACTCCTCTTCCTCCTATCCAGGAGATGGCAAAAAGCCGCTTTCTGACCAGGGCTCAGAAAATGTGCAAAGACTCCTCCCACCCCCACCAAGGACTGTTTTCACTGCTGGACTCTAGAAAGAGGTTCCGCAGCCTCTGAAGCAGAACCTCCAGGTTCTGTAACAGCTTCTTCCCTCAGGCCGTAAGACTCTTGAACGCATCATAATTAAATTATCCCCTTAACTCCCCCCAAAATGGATTAACTCGCTGGAATAAAAAAGACAATATAACATACATCCATAAACGTGGACGCATGTGAAAAAGTGCAATATATTTATCTGTCTAAGTCTAATTCTAATTTTATTGGGGCCTGCAACATCATATTATTGTGGCTATTATACATGTATATTTATATATATATATATATATATATATATATATATATATATATATATATATATATATATATATATATATATATATATATATATATATATGTATATATATATATATATATATATATATATTTATGGGCAGCACTGTGGCAGAGGGGTTAGTGCATCTGCCTCACAATACGAAGGTCCTGAGTAGTCTTGGGTTCAATCCCGGGCTCGGGATCTTTCTGTGTGGAGTTTGCATGTTCTCCCCGTGACTGCGTGGGTTCCCTCCGGGTACTCCGGCTTCCTCCCACCTCCAAAGACATGCACCTGGGGATAGGTTGATTGGCAACACTAAATGGTCCCTAGTGTGTGAATGTGAGTGTGAATGTTGTCTGTCTATCTGTGTTGGCCCTGCGATGAGGTGGCCACTTGTCCAGGGTGTACCCCGCCTTCCGCCCGATTGTAGCTGAGATAGGCTCCAGCGCCCCCCGCGACCCCAAAAGGGAATAAGCGGTAGAAAATGGATGGAATATATATTTATTGTGTGTGCTGACAGGAACCTGAGCAGCGCCAAGCAGAGCAACCGTCAGACCATGAGGAAATGTCGCGGTCTGATCGACTCCCTGGTGGTGTACCTCAGGGACTGCGTGCAGGCCGGCACACCTGAAGACAAGGTGAGTGCTGCTCGCCTCACGCCGCTCACGTGTCACTCACGTGTCACTCACGTGTCACTCACCTGTCGCTCACCTGTCACTCACGTGTCGCTCACCTGTGAAAACAGTCCGTAGAGAACTGCGTGTGCATCCTGCACAACCTCACCTTCCAGCTGGAGGCGGAGTCACCGGCCTTGTTCAACCGCATCACGGCGTTGGCCAACCCTGAGGGCCAGAGTGACCCTGAGGCCGAGGCGGGGCCCATCGGCTGCTTCAATCCACAGAGGCCAGGGGCCAACAGCAAGGTGAGATGATGTCATCAGTCATGTGATGTAAACATGTCACCTGCAGGAGTCATGTGATGTAAACATGTCACCTGCAGCAGTCATGTGATGTAAACATGTCACCTGCAGCAGTCATGTGATGTAAACATGTCACCTGCAGCAGTCATGTGATGTAAACATGTCACCTGAATGAGTCATGTGATGTAAACATGTCACCTGCAGCAGTCATGTGATGTAAACATGTCACCTGCAGTCATGTGATGTAATCACACTTTTCCATCTGGCAACCTGAGTGACCAGTCTGGGTTTGGAGGTTGCCAGGAGAACGCTACATTTCGGACTGCATTGTGCCGAGTGTGAAATTTGCTGGAGGAGGAATTATGGTGTGAGGTTGTTTTTCTGGAGAAAGGAACTTAGAGTGCTCCAGGATACCAAAACATTTTTGGACAACTCCATGCTCCCAACCTTGTGGGAACAGTTTGGAGCGGGCCCTTCCTCTTCCAACATGACTGAGCACCAGTGCACAAAGCAAGGTCCATAAAGACATGGATGACAGAGTCTGGTGTGGATGAACTTGACTGGCCTGCACAGAGTCCTGACATGACCATAACTACTGTAACTTATTGTATTGTAATTAATGTACATCTGAGCTATTCAAATTGTTGTATTTTTTTGTATTTAGTGTATTTCATTCTGTAGGGAGTGTTTGGATCCCACTGTACGCATTATCTGAAGAGCATGGTAAAAAGCATTTCACTGTGGTGTATTCTGCATGTGACCAATACAACTTGAAACACAAACCTGATAGAACACCTTTTGGGATGAATTAGACCGGAGACTGAGAGCCAGGCCTTCTCCACCAACATCAGTGTGTGACCTCACCAATGTGCTTTTGGAAGAACTGTGGGAAATTCCTGTAAAGACACTCCGCAACCTTGTGGACAGCCAAAAGAGTTGAAGCTGTAATAGCTGCAAAACATCATATTGAAGCCTATGGGTTAGGAATGAGATGGTATGTGTGGCAATGTAGTATATATATATATATATATATATATATATATATATATATATATATATATATATATATATATATATATATATATATATATATATACATACACAAACCCCGTTTCCATATGAGTTGGGAAATTGTGTTAGATGTAAATATAAACGGAATACAATGATTTGCAAATCATTTTCAACCCATATTCAGTTGAATATGCTACAAAGACAACATATTTGATGTTCAAACTGATAAAACTTTTTTTTTTTTTTCAAATAATAATTAACTTAGAATTTCATGGCTGCAACACGTGACAAAGTAGTTGGGAAAGGGCATGTTCACCACTGTGTTACATGGCCTTTCCTTTTAACAACACTCAGTAAAGGTTTGGGAACTGAGGAGACACATTTTTGAAGCTTCTCAGGTGGAATTCTTTCCCATTCTTGTACAGCTTAAGTTGTTCAACAGTCCGGGGGTCTCCGTTGTGCTATTTTAGGCTTCATAATGCGCCACACATTTTCAATGGGAGACAGGTCTGGACTACAGGCAGGCCAGTCTAGTACTCACACTCTTTTACTATGAAGCCATGTTGATGTAACACGTGGCTTGGCATTGTCTTGCTGAAATAAGCAGGGGCGTCCATGGTAACGTTGCTTGGATGGCAACATATGTTGCTCCAAAAGCTGTATGTACCTTTCAGCATTAATGGTGCCTTCACAGATGTGTAAGTTACCCATGTCTTGGGCACTAATACACCCCCATACCATCACACATGCTGCCTTTTACACTTTGCGCCTATAACAATCCAGATTATTCTTTTCCTTTTTGGTCCGGAAGACACGACGTCCACAGTTTCCAAAAACAATTTGAAATGTGGACTCGTCAGACCACAGAACACTTTTCCACTTTGTATCAGTCCATCTTAGATGAGCTCAGGCCCAACGAAGCTGACGGCGTTTCTGGGTGTTGTTGATAAATGGCTTTGGCTTTGCATAGGAGAGTTTTAACTTGCACTTACAGATGTAGCGACCAACTGTAGTTACTGACAGTGGGTTTCTGAAGTGTTCCTGAGCTCATGTGGTGATATCCTTTACACACTGATGTCGCTTGTTGATGCAGTACAGCCTGAGGGATCCAAGGTCACGGGCTTAGCTGCTTACATGTAGTGATTTCTCCAGATTCTCTGAACCTTTTGATGATATTACGGAGCGTAGATGGTGAAATCCCTAAATTCCTTGCAATAGCTGCTTGAGAAACGTTGTTCTTAAACTGTTTGACTATTTGCTCACGCAGTTGTGGACAAAGGGGTGTACCTCGCCCCATCCTTGTTTGTGAAAGACTGAGCATTTTTTGGGAAGCTGTTTTATACCCAATCATGGCACCCACCTGTTCTCAATTAGCCTGCACACCTGTGGGATGTTCCAAATAAGTGTTTGATGAGCATTCCTCAACTTTATCAGTATTTATTGCCACCTTTCCCAACTTCTTTGTCACGTGTTGCTGGCATCAAATTCTAAAGTTAATGATTATTTGCACAAAAAAAATGTTTTTGAGTTTGAACATCAAATATGTTGTCTGTGTAGCATATTCAACTGAATATGGGTTGAAAATGATTTGCAAATCATTGTATTCCGTTTATATTTACATCTAACACAATTTCCCAACTCATATGGAAACGGGGTTTGTATATATATATATATATATATATATATATATATATATATATATATGCACATCTCCAGTATTTATTTATTTTTTCATCCAACCATTGTATCGGTTGCGTCCTTTGTGGCCTAAAGTTGTGTTGTGTTGGCTTTTGCAGTGGTGCTGTAGCTGAAAGTTGTCATGTTGTAATTCATGATATGGTCTCATGTTTGTAATAATCTTTCTCGACCACCACATCTATCCGCCATGTTGTTGTGATGATGTCACAGACAGACTCGAGTCTGACTTTCTTGAACCTTTTTCCTTTTTCTACTGTTTTAAAATCCACCGATTCAGTCATTGATTCCATTTCTGAGTATGACATGTCTCTCATGACTGTCCAATCACATCAAGTCATATTCTGAACCCTCTGGCCCGGCGCAGCACGCCTTTGACTTCCCCGTGGTGGAGGACTCCAACCCCAGCGGCGCCGGCTGGCTCCTGCACTCCCAGACCCTGCAGACCTACTTGGCCCTGCTCGGCTCCAGCCAGCAGGGGGAGACCCAGGAGGCTTGCTGTGGGGCCCTGCAGAACCTGACGGCCCAAGAAGGCATTGTGAGCTCCACTCGGCAGGTGAAGGTTGACTTTCCACATGCTTGATGCTCACGTCTGCACCTGTGTGGAGGTGTCTGACGCCATGAGCCAGAACATCGTGCAGAAGCTGGAAGGCCTGCAGGCCATCAGCCCTCTTCTGAAGTCCAATAAAGTCAGCGTGCAGAGGAACGCCGTGGCCTTGGTACGCAACCTGTCCAAGAACACCAACCTGCACGGCACCTTAGGTGAGAACTTTCTACAACTTCCTGCTCAGAAAAGCTTTCCTTCACATCCTGAGATTCTGGATCACCCTTTCCAGAAGACTTTTCTAACGAGACCCAAGTCTCAGCAGGTGGATCAATATTGTGAAAAACTCTTTCAAGCTTATTTCTCTCCAAATGTAATCATTATTGGGTTTGTTATTTGTGGAAAACTAAAATGTGTTTTAAAACACTTCACTTTTTAGTACGGCCTTGTTCCTAAAATGGAATAAATTCATTTGTGTCCTCAAAATTCTACACACAATACCCCATAATGACAATTTCAAAATGTTTTTTGTTAGAAAATTTGCTAATTTATTAAAGATTAAATAGTAAGAAATCACTTTATTCCAAAAATGGAATATATTCATTTTTGTCCTCAAAATTCTACACACAATACCCCATAATGACAATTTGAAAACGTTTTTTTGTTAGAAAATTGTGCTAATTCATTAAATAGTAAGAAATCACCTTATTCCAAAAATGGAATACATTCATTTGTGTCCTCAAAATTCTACACACAATAACCCATAATGACAATTTAAAAAGTTTTTTTGTTAGAAAATTGTACTAATTTATTAAATAATACAGAGTAAGAAATCACCTTATTCCTAAAATGGAATAAATTCATTTGTGTCCTCAAAATTCTACACACAATACCCCATAATGACAATTTCAAAACGTTTTTGTTAGAAAATTTGCTAATTCATTAATGATTAAATAGTAAGAAATGACCTGTAAGCTTTGCGTATTCATAGACTCACAGATATACACTCTGGAAGCCAGTTGTGCAGAGTTAAACAAAGGTTTAATGTTTTTTTTCCAGTTTTCACTCGTATGTTTGTCCAGACTTTTCAGTCTCACCAGACCTCCTCCTCCTCCTGCACCCGGCCGCTCACTGTTAAAGACAACAGATGATTAGATTAACACGTACCACCTGCGCAATCTAAACATCTGCCAGCTGTGTCTCGCCGTCAGCACATGCCACGCCCCCGTCTGATGGCTTTCTGTTTTTCAGAACCATGGACAGAGGCGGTGACCTTTACTCCTACAAGCGCGCTGATCACACTCCCTTTCCACATCACCGTATTCCAAAAATGGAATATATTCATTTTTGTCCTCAAAATTCTACACACAATACCCCATAATGACAATTTGAAAAATGTTTATTGTTAGAAAATTGTGCTAATTTATTAAAGATTAAATAGTAAGAAGTCACCTTATTCCAAAAATAGAATAAATTCATTTTGTCCTCAAAATTCTACAAACAATACCCCATAATGACAATTTAAAAAATAATTTTTGTTGGAAAACGTTGCTAATTTATTAAAGTTTAAATAATAAAAAATCACCTTATTCTAAAATTGGAATAAATTATTTTTTGTCCTCAAATTTTCTACACACAATACCCATCCATCCATCCATCCATCCATCCATCTTCTTCCGCTTATCCGAGGTCGGGTCGCGGGGGCAGCAGCTTAAGCAGGGAAGCCCAGACTTCCCTCTCCCCAGCCACTTCGTCCAGCTCCTCCCGGGGGATCCCGAGGCGTTCCCAGGCCAGCCGTGAGAGATAGTCTTCCCAGCGTGTCCTGGGTCTTCCCCGTGGCCTCCTACCGGTCGGACGTGCCCGAAACACCTTCCTAGGGAGGCGTTCGGGTGGCATCCTGACCAGATGCCCGAACCACCTCATCTGGCTCCTCTCGATGTGGAGGAGCAGCGGCTTTACTTTGAGTTCCCCCCGAATGACAGAGCTTCTCACCCTATCTCTAAGGGAGAGCCCCGCCACTCGGCGGAGGAAACTCATTTCGGCCGCTTGTACCCGTGATCTTGTCCTTTTGGTCATGACCCAAAGGTCATGACCATAGGTGAGGATGGGAACGTAGATCGACCGGTAAATTGAGAGCTTTGCCTTCCGGCTCAGCTCCTTCTTCACCACAACGGATCGATACAGCGTCCGCATTACTGAAGACGCCGCACCGATCCGCCTGTCGATCTCACGATCCACTCTTCCCCCACTCGTGAACAAGACTCCGAGGTACCTGAACTCCTCCACTTGGGGCAAGATCTCCTCCCCAACCCGGAGATGGCACTCCACCCTTTTCCGGGAGAGAACCATGGACTCGGACTTGGAGGTGCTGATTCCCATCCCAGTCGCTTCACACTCGGCTGCGAACCGATCCAGTGAGAGCTGAAGATCTTGGCCTGAGGAAGCCATCAGGACCACATCATCTGCAAATAGCAGAGACCTAATCCTGCAGCCACCAAACCAGATCCCCTCAACGCCCTGACTGCGCCTAGAAATTCTGTCCATAAAGGTTATGAACAGAATGGGTGACAAAGGGCAGCCTTGGCGGAGTCCAACCCTCACTGGAAACGTGTCCGACTTACTGCTGGCAATGCGGACCAAGCTCTGACACTGATTATACAGGGAGCGAACTGCCACAATAAGACAGTCCGTTACCCCATACTCTCTGAGCACTCCCCACAGGACTTCCCGGGGTACACGGTCGAATGCCTTCTCCAAGTCCACAAAACACATGTAGACTGGTTGGGCAAACTCCCATGCACCCTCAAGGACCCTGCCGAGAGTATAGAGCTGGTCCACAGTTCCACGACCAGGACGAAAACCACACTGTTCCTCCTGAATCCGAGGTTCGACTATCCGGCGACACAATACCCCATAATGTCAATTTGAAAAAGTTTTTTTTGTTTGAAAATGCTGCAAATTTACTAAAGATTAAATAGTAAGAAATCACCTTATTCCAAAAATGGATTACATTGATTTTTGTCCTCAAAATTCTACACACAATACCCCATAATGACAATTTGAAAACGTTTTTTGTAAGAAAATGTTGCTAATTTATTAAAGATTAAATAATAAAAAATCACCTTATTCTAAATTTGGAATAAATTATTTTTTGTCCTCAAAGTTTCTACACACAATACCCCATAATGTCAATTTGAAAAAAAAAAAAATTGTTTGAAAATGTTGCAAATTTACTAAAATCTAAATAGTAATAAATCACCTTATTCCAAAAATGGAATAAATTCATTTTTGTCCTCAAAATTCTACACACAATTCCCCATAATGACAATTTCAAAAGTTTTATTGTTAGAAAATGTTGCAAATTAGCTAAAGATGAAATAGTAATAAATCCTCTTCCCCCTCAGCTCGGAAAGTGCTGCCGGAGCTGCTGAGCATCCTCCAGGCGGGCACGGGTGCGGGCAACGAGTCGGACGACACACTGGCCATGGCGTGCCAGACTGCCAACTTCCTGCTGGCCAAGGAACCAGAGAAAGGCAAGCACCTGGTGAACGGTCAGCTGATCACGGCTCTGCAGGAGCTCAGCCAGAACAAGTGAGTGGTGAACTTTAACCTCAGCAATGGACTCTTTCACTTTCACTTTCACTTTCACTTTCATTCTGCTTCACCAGGATGCTTCTCTTATCCTTTATGTGCTGCAATAAAAGTGGATCAGCATCAGTTTAGTCCGCTTGTAGAGCTGAGAATCACTTTCTGGAACATTCATGTAGCAAATAAATATTCTTCTGTAGAATCAACTAAATAACACAAGAATTTAACATTTTTCTAACTTTTAAGAATCATCCCCCGAGAAAATATGCTGACAACATAAAAACAAAATAGAATATCTTGCCACGGTTTGTTTAGATTTACAAGGTGAAAGTCAAATATGACATCAGTTTAATATATATATTTATCAGTTTAATAACAATAATTGAAGTCTCCTGACATGATGTTGATGATTATGTTCACAACTAGTGGAGACTTTGCAAATGTCACGTCTTCAACTACTGTGACACATCCCAGCAACTTCTTGGCTCAAGTCCTGACCTTGACTTAAGTCCTGACCTTGACTTAAATCCTGACCTTGACTTAAATCTTGACCTTGACTTAAGTCCTGACCTTGACTTAAGTCCTGACCTTGACTTAAGTTCTAACCTTGACTTAAGTCCTGACCTTGACTTAAATCCTGACCTTGGCTTAAGTCCTGACCTTGACTTAAGTCTTGATCAGGACTTAAATCCTGACCTTGACTTAAGTCCTGACCTTGACTTAAATCCTGACCTTGACTTAAGTCCTGACCTTGACTTAAGTCCTGACCTTGACTTAAGTCTTGACCTTGACTTAAATCCTGAGCTTGGTTTAAGTTATGACCTTGACTTAAGTCCTGGCCTTGACTTAAGTCCTGACCTTGACTTAAGTTCTGGCCTTGACTTAAGTCCTGACCTTGACTTAAATCCTGACCTTGACTTAAGTCCTGACCTTGACTTAAGTCCTGAACTTGACTTGAGTTCTGGCCTTGACTTAAGTCCTGACCTTGACTTAAGTCTTGATCAGGACTTAAATCCTGACCTTGACTTAAGTTCTGACCTTGACTTAAGTCCTGACCTTGACTTAAATCCTGACCATGACTTAAATCCTGACCTTGACTTAAGTCTTGATCTTGACTTAAGTCCTGACCTTGACTTAAATCCTGACCATGACTTAAATCCTGACCTTGACTTAAGTCTTGATCTTAACTTAAGTCCTGACCTTGACTTAAATCCTGACCTTGACTTAAATCCTGATCTTGACTTAAATCCTGACCTTGACTTAAATCCTGATCTTGACTAAAGTCCTGACCTTGACTTAAATCCTGATCTTTACTTAAATCCTGACCTTGACTTAAATCCTGATCTTGACTAAAGTCCTGACCTTGACTTAAATCCTTCTTAATGAATACTTAGGTCTACTACACTACTGTATTTAATGTTGTCATTATGGTGGTACTTAATGAATACTTAGGTCTACTACACTACTGTATTTCATGTTGTCATTATGGTGGTACTTAATGAATATTTAGGTCTACTACACTACTGTATTTAATGTTGTCATTATGGTGGTACTTAATGAATACTTAGGTCTACTACACTACTGTATTTAATGTTGTCATTATGGTGGTACTTAATGAATACTTAGGTCTACTACACTACTGTATTTATGGTGGTAGTTGGAGAGCCAAGTGTTCTCTAAAGTTGGTACTTAGTGAAAGAAGTCCTGGTCTATGGTCTTGTCCCGAGAGCAGGTCCAGATGAAAAGTGTGCCATGGTCTAGATACTAAAAGTGAGTCTCCTTCTAGACACTTCCCCAAGTCCAGCAAGGCAGCATCACTGTTTCTCTACCAGCTGTGGTCCTACAAAGACATCCAGAGCCTCCTGAAGAAGGTGAGTTGTGTCCTCCTCTCATATTTGTCACTACATGAGGAATGTTGCCACTCAGGTCTGATGAGGTTCTCACACTAACGTTCTGTTGTTGCTGATGAGGTTCTCACACTAACGTTCTGTTGTTGCCGATGAGGTTCTCACACTAACGTTCTGTTGTTGCCGATGAGGTTCTCACACTAACGTTCTGTTGTTGCTGATGAGGTTCTCACACTAACGTTCTGTAGTTGCTGATGAGGTTCTCACACTAACGTTCTGTTATTGCTGATGAGGTTCTCACACTAACGTTCTGTTATTGCTGATGAGGTTCTCACACTAACGTTCTGTTGTTGCCGATGAGGTTCTCACACTAACATACTGTTGTTGCTGATGAGGTTCTCACACTAACATTCTGTTGTTGCTCAAGAGGTTCTCACACTAACGTTCTGTTGTTGCCGATGAGGTTCTCACACTAACATTCTGTTGTTGCTGATGAGGTTCTCACACTAACGTTCTGTAGTTGCTGATCAGGTTCTCACACTAACGTTCTGTTGTTGCCGATGAGGTACTCACACTAACGTTCTGTTGTTGCTGATGAGGTTCTCACACTAACGTTCTGTAGTTGCTGATGAGGTTCTCACACTAACATACTGTTGTTGCTGATGAGGTTCTCACACTAACATTCTGTTGTTGCTCAAGAGGTTCTCACACTAACGTTCTGTTGTTGCTGATGAAGTTCTCACACTAACGTTCTGTTGTTGCCGATGAGGTTCTCACACTAACGTTCTGTTGTTGCCGATGAGGTTCTTACACTAACGTTCTGTTGTTGCTGATGAGGTTCTCACACTAACGTGCTGTTGTTGCTGATGAGGTTCTCACACTAACGTTCTGTTGTTGCTGATGAGGTTCTCACACTAACGTTGTGTTGTTGCTGATGAGGTTCTCACACTAACGTTCTGTAGTTGCTGATGAGGTTCTCACACTAACGTACTGTTGTTGCTGATGAGGTTCTCAAACTAACGTTCTGTTGTTGCTGATGAGGTTCTCACACTAATGTTCTGTTGTTGCTGATGAGGTTCTCACACTAATGTTCTGTTGTTGCTGATGAGGTTCTCACACTAACGTTCTGTAGTTGCTGATGAGGTTCTCACACTAACGTTCTGTAGTTGCTGATGAGGTTCTCACACTAATGTTCTGTTGTTGCTGATGAGGTTCTCACACTAACGTTCTGTAGTTGCTGATGAGGTTCTCACACTAACGTTCTGTAGTTGCTGATGAGGTTCTTACACTAACATTCTGTAGTTGCTGATGAGGTTCTTACACTAACGTCGTGTAGTTGCTGATGAGGTTGTCACACTAACGTTGTGTAGCTGCTCATGAGGTTGTCACTAACGTTGTGTAGTTGCTGATGAGGTTCTCACACTAACGTGTTGTTGCTGATGAGGTTCTCACACTAACGTTCTGTAGTTGCTGATGAGGTTCTCACACTAACGTTCTGTAGTTGCTGATGAGGTTCTCACACCAACGTTCTGTAGTTGCTGATGAGGTTCTCACACTAACGTTCTGTTGTTGCTGATGAGGTTCTCACACTAATGTTCTGTAGTTGCTGATGAGGTTCTCACACTAACGTTCTGTAGTTGCTGATGAGGTTCTCACTCTAACGTTCTGTAGTTGCTGATGAGGTTCTAACACTAACGTTCTGTTGTTGCTGATGAGGTTCTCACACTAACGTTCTGTAGTTGCTGATGAGGTTCTCACACTAACGTTCTGTAGTTGCTGATGAGGTTCTCACACTAACGTTGTGTAGTTGCTGATGAGGTTGTCACACTAACGTTGTGTAGTTGCTGATGAGAAGTGTTGTGTCCTCACAGCAAGGCATGAGCAAGAGCAGCTTTGTCAACCAGGCCACCTCCGCCGTGCACAAGGCAGCCTCCGTCCTGGACTAGGATGCTTCTTCCTTGCCTCCGTCCTGGACTAGGATGCTTCTTCCTTCTCCTGTTCATCACTACTTCAATGGATGTTCTAGCTACTCCCTTTCACTTACAAATAAACTGAAACTGAACTTTATTGTACTTCAAACGATGTCATGTCTACTCCTTTTCACTTCAATTTACAAACCCCGTTTCCATATGAGTTGGGAAATTGTGTTAGATGTAAATATAAACGGAATACAATGATTTGCAAATCCTTTTCAACCCATATTCAGTTGAATATGCTACAAAGACAACATATTTGATGTTCAAATAATCATTAACTTTAGAATTTGATGCCAGCAACACGTGACAAAGAAGTTGGGAAAGGTGGCAATAAATACTGATAAAGTTGAGGAATGCTCATCAAACACTTATTTGGAACATTCCACAGGTGTGTAGGCTAATTGGGAACAGGTGGGTGCCATGATTGGGTATAAAAACAGCTTCCCAAAAAATGCTCAGTCTTTCACAAGAAAGGATGGGGCGAGGTACACCCCTTTGTGCACAACTGCGTGAGAAAATAGTCAAACAGTTTAAGAACAACGTTTCTCAAAGTGCAATTGCAAGAAATTTAGAGATTTCAACATCTACGGTCCATAATATCATCAAAAGGTTCAGAGACTCTGGAGAAATCACTCCACGTAAGCGGCATGGCCGGAAACCAACATTGAATGACCGTGACCTTCCATCCCTCAGAAGGCACTGTATCAAAAACCGACATCAATCTCTAAAGGATATCACCACATGGGCTCAGGAACACTTCAGAAAACCACTGTCACTAAATACAGTTGGTCACTACATCTGTAAGTGCAAGTTAAAGCGAAAGCCATTTATCAACAACACCCAGAAACGCCGCCGGCTTCTCTGGGCCCGAGATCATCTAAGATGGACTCATGCAAAGTGGAAAAGTGTTCTGTGGTCTGACGAGTCCACATTTCAAATTGTTTTTGGAAATATTCGTCATCGTGTCATCCGGACCAAAGGGGAAGCGAACCATACAGACTGTTATCGACGCAAAGTGTAAAAGCCAGCATGTGTGATGGTATGGGGGTGCATTAGTGCCCAAGACATGGGTAACTTACACATCTGTGAAGGCACCATTAATGCTGAAAGGTACATACAGCTTTTGGAACAACATATGCTGCCATCTAAGCGCCGTCTTTTTCATGGACGCCCCTGCTTATTTCAGCAAGACATTGTCAAGCCACATTCAGCACATGTTACAACAGCGTGGCTTGGTAAAAAAAAGAGTGCAGGTACTTTCCTGGCCCGCCTGCAGTCCAGACCTGTCCCCCATTGAAAATGTGTGGTGCATTATGAAGCGTAAAATACGACAGCGGAGACCCCGGACTGTTGAACAACTTAAGCTGTACATCAAGCAAGAATGGGAAAGAATTCCACTTTCAAAGCTTCAACAATTACTTTCCTCAGTTCCCAATCGTTTACTGAGTGTTGTTAAAAGGAAAGGCCATGTAACACAGTGGTGAACATGCCCTTTCCCAACTACTTTGTCACGTGTTGCAGCCATGAAATTCTAAGTTAATTATTATTTGCAATAAAAATAAAAATAAAGTTTATCAGTTTGAACATCAAATATGTTGTCTTTGTAGCATATTCAACTGAATATGGGTTGAAAAGGATTTGCAAATCATTGTATTCCGTTTATATTTACATCTAACACAATTTCCCAACTCATATGGAAACGTTTTTTTTATTCAAACAATGTCACGTCTACTCCTTTTCACTTCTATGTCCTTTAAATGTTGTTCTGTCTACTCCTTTACTCTTCAATCTACTTCAAATTATGTTCTATCTACTTCTTTTCACTTCAATGTACTTCAAATGATGTTCTAGCTCCTCCTTTTCACTCCAGTGCACTTCAAACGATGTTCTGTCGACTCCTTTTCAGGTGAGTGTTGTCCCAGTCAATAAAGTAGTAGTAGGCGTGAGTCAGATGATGAACAGGAAGTTCAGGGCAGGAACTAACTTGTCTTTCCACCTCGCCCTCCTCTTTTCATTCTTCACTCTTTCACCTTCAGCCTTCAGCCTTCAGGCATCTCCACCATCCTCTCCACCCTTTTCAGGCATCTCCACCATCAGCTCCACCCTTTTCCCACAGACTGCAGGGGGCGGAGTCTCCTTGTTAATAAACATGACATTGCCCACAAAATAATAATGAATCAAAATCAATGTTGTTGTGAAATATTCACACATCAAATATTACACTTTGGAAATCCTTTTTTTGGGGGGGGAATATTGCCTATTTTGTTTTTGCTGTACAAAAAATTAAGTTTTCTTTGACAAAAAGGACATCAATGATATTACAAAGTGATCTAGAGACGTAAGCGTTGGGTAAAAATAAAAACTTTTTTTTTTTTTAAATGCTCATTGCTGATGAAAAAGTAATGTTCTAAATGATTGACATGTTCAAGTACTTCACATCAAATATTACACTTTGAAAGTTGTTTTGGGAACGATTTTGCATGTTTTATGACTAAGACCCTTCTGGGTCCCCAGGACCAAAGTTGAGGGGAGCCCTAAAATGTATAATTTCTAGATTGTAGGACAAAGTTAAAAACTATTAAAATGAATTTGTCAGACTTGCTAAATGAAGTTTGTACATTTGGAAATGTTTCAGTTCTTTGTCAAGTGCAGGAAGTCATATTTAGAATTATTATGGAACTAACTTTGTACATCTAGAAGTTGGCGGGCCTTTTAAGATATAAAGAAGTATTTTATTTTGGAAACCAGCATTATTCAACTTAAGTTCTTAACATGAAACATCCTCAGGATGTTGTAGGAATTTTAAACCAGATTTTCCATGTGGAAGAAAACCCAAATATCTTATTTATCTTCTCAGTTTTAACATTTTAAACTAGAATATAAAAAGATCATGCTAAAATTAAAATTATGATATCAAGTTAATGACTAAAAATAAGTAAAAAGCTATTTAAAACTGTGGAGATTTCTAGAAAATAAAATCTTGGCAAGTCACAAATTATTTGCAGTGAACAAACCGGATTGGACAGTTTGAAAGTGGGAGTGGCTTGTGTAATTAATAAGCTGTCATTAAGGAGTGTTACAGTTGGCACACATACTTTGTTGCAATCAGGTCACACACACACACACACACACACACACACACACACACACACACACACACACACACACACGCACACACACACACACACACACACACACACACACACACACACACACACACACACACAACGTTCTTACATTGCACACTTTGACAGGTGCTTGATCTTTATTTCACAAACAGTTTTTGCCCAGGTGACTTGGACTCTGAGGTCCTGCGTACAGTTTTTGCCCGGGTGACTTGGACTCTTGAGGTCTAGACGTAGGAATGCGGGGCAAGTCGTTACTTCCTCAGGCCGCGCTTGCTCCTGCCGCCCTTTGTGCTGGGAGGGAAAGTCAGAAAGTCAGGAAATGGGTTGTCAAAGCTGAACATGTATCAAGTAAATCCGGTAATATTGGTGTAACTTGTAACATTGTTGGCCAACACCACCCCCTGGAGGTGTAACTTGTAACATTGTTGGCCACCACCACCCCCTGGAGGTGTAACTTGTAACATTGTTGGCCAACACCACCCCCTGGAGGTGTAACTTGTAACATTGTTGGCCACCACCACCCCCTGGAGGTGTAACTTGTAACATTGTTGGCCACCATCGCCCCCTGGAGGTGTAACTTGTAACATTGTTGGCAGCCACCACCCCCTGGAGGTGTAACTTGTAACATTGTTGGCCACCACCACCGCCCCCTGGAGGTGTAAATTGTAACATTGTTAGCCACCACCGCCCCCTGGAGGTGTAAATTGTAACATTGTTGGCAGCCACCACCCCCTGGAGGTGTAACTTGTAACATTGTTGGCCACCACCACCGCCCCCTGGAGGTGTAAATTGTAACATTGTTGGCCACCACCGCCCCCTGGAGGTGTAACTTGTAACATTGTTGACCACCACCACCCCCTGGAGGTGTAACTTGTAACATTGTTGGCCACCACCACCCCCTGGAGGTGTAACTTGTAACATTGTTGGCCATCACCACCCCCTGGAGGTGTAACTTGTAACATTGTTGGCCACCACCGCCCCTGGAGGTGTAACTTGTAACATTGTTGGCCACCACCACCCCCTGGAGGTGTAACTTGTAACATTGTTGGCCACCACCACCCCCTGGAGGTGTAACTTGTAACATTGTTGGCCACCACCGCCCCTGGAGGTGTAACTTGTAACATTGTTGACCACCACCACCCCCTGGAGGGCATGCAGCACTACTCACTTGTAGTACACTTTTACACCACTTGTGGCAGTAATGACTATCAAACAGAAGAAGTCATAGAGAAGTGTCTTAAAGCGCAAAAATGATGACTAAAGTTCTGACTCTGTATTTTCATTTGCACTTTAATTTTATTGACAGTTTATTTAGGGAAAATATTAATTTAATTTACATATTTTAGTTGCATGTAAAACAGTTATGTTTGACACCCTTACAGTATTTATTTTTCTAATCAGCCTGACCTAAGTCTAATTGAATTAATTAATTAATAATTTAATTTAATTTAATTTAATTGACAGTTTATTTAGGGAAAATATTAATTTAATTTACATATTTTAGTTGCATGTAAAACAGTTATGTTTGACACCCTTACAGTATTTGTTTTTCTAATCAGCCTGACCTAAGTCTAATTGAATTAATTAATTAATTAATTAATAATCTAATTTAATTTAATTTAATTGACGGTTTATTTAGGGAAAATATTAATTTAATTTACATATTTTAGTTGCATGTAAAACAGTTATGTTTGACACCCTTACAGTATTTATTTTTCTAATCAGCCTGACCTAAGTCTTATTGAATTAATTAATTAATTAATTAATAATCTAATTTAATTTAATTTAATTGACAGTTTATTTAGGGAAAATATTAATTCAATTTACATGTTTTAGTTGCATGTAAAACAGTTATGTTTGACACCTTTACAGTACCGTATTTTCCGCACTATAAGGCGCACCTAAAAACCACAAATTTTCTCAAAAGCTGACAGTGCGCCTTATAATCCGGTGCGCCTTATATATGGGTTAATATTAATATTAATTTTCATAAAGTTTAGGTCTCGCAACTACGGTAAACAGCCGCCATCTTTTTTCCCCGTAGAAGAAGAAGCGCGCGGTGCATGCTGGGATATGTGACGTTTCATTTCCATTTGTGTGTTTATGTAAAGACCCCAAAATGGCTCCTATTAAGTGTGTTGTCTGTCTAATTATAAATAATGCAGACGAGGCGTGTTAACTGACTTCTCAACGTTTACTCACAGCGTGCTCATAACCACATTCTAACTGCCAGCATACAACAACGCTTCTCAGGGCTACCGCGCATGGTCGTCACTATCGTTGCATGCTGGGTAGTGTAGTTGTTATATTTGCTGCTCATAACATCACATTAAGAGACACGCTTACGCGCTTAATTCAAGACTCGCCGTCATTCCGGGTGGATTGACAAAAGACCTCCAGCCGCTAGATATTGGTGTCAACAGGGCATTCGAAGCTAGACCGCTAACTGCGTGGGAACAGTGGATGACAGAAGGCGAACACACGTGACGTTCACCAAGACAGGGAGACAGCGCCAGACGACATACGCCACTATCTGCCAGTGGATCGTAAATGCCTGGGCTGATTCAGTCTCATCTGTGGTCCGAGCTTTCAGGAAGGCAGGAATTGTCACTGAACTAATAAACGGCAACGACACTGACTCCATTAATGACGACTTCGACGAGACCCGGCCATGTTGGATGCCGTATTCGCTCAACTGTTTAATTCGGACACTGAAGAAGAAGAATTCGAGGGATTTGTGAATGAGCTATAACTTCATAAAGTGAGCTTTACATTTTTATTTAGTGTGTTGTGTTGTGTGACATTAACGTTTGAGCAACGTTGAGTTATTGATATATTGTTATTGCTCTGCACTATTTCACGTGTTACTATATTGTGATTGCACGTTTGATTTACGTAACACGAGTAAATCAGCTGTTTATTCATTTTGGGAGTGAACGGAATTGTCAGAACGCTGGTTTGTTATCTATTAATAAAGTTTGACTGACCTATCTGACTGTTTTGTTGACATAGGTGCGCCTTATAATCCGGTGCGCCTTATATATGAACAAAGTTTTGAAATATGCCATTCATTGAAGGTGCGCCTTATAATCCGATGCGCCTTATAGTGCGGAAAATACGGTATTTG
>NC_084550.2:31500000-31580000 GCF_033978685.3 Nerophis lumbriciformis
GTTATTCACATGTGAATAATATAAATACAGTCTATTATACAGCATTATTCACATGTGAATAACATACATAGTCTATTATACAGCATTATTCATATGTGAATAATATAGATACAGTCTATTATACAGCGTTATTCACGTGTGAATAGTATAAATACAGTCTATTATACAGAATTATTCACATGTGAATAATATAAATACAGTCTATTATACAGCATTATTCACGTGTGAATAATATAAATACAGTCTATTATACAGCGTTATTCACATGTGAATAATATAAATATAGTCTATTATACAGCATTATTCACATGTGAATAATATAAATACAGTCTATTATACAGCATTATTCACATGTGAATAACATAAATACAGTGTATTATACAGCATTATTCACATGTGAATAATATAAATACAGACTATTATACAGCATTATTCACATGTGAATAATATAAATACAGACTATTATACAGCATTATTCACATGTGAATAATATAAATAAAGTCTATTATACAGCATTATTCACATGTGAATAACATAAATACAGTCTATTATACAGCATTATTCACATGTGAATAACATAAATACAGTCTATTATACAACATTATTCACATGTGAATAATATAAATACAGTATTATACAGCATTATTCACATGTGAAGAATATAAATACATTATACATTTACAGTACATGTACAGTCAAAAGGAACATATGCATTATAACTAGGAAGACCTGCTTGTGCAAATAAACTAACTCATGTTAAGTCCTAGTAATAAATATTGTGATTGTTGGTCCAATCCACCGTATTTTTGTTGTCCATTTTCATAACCAAATCTAAAACTTATTTGTTGTTGTGCAGAAAAGACACGTGCTTTATTGGACATCTTTAGCATCTTTGGTGATATTTGTTAGCATGAAGAAAATATCCTTCATAGTATTAATAAAGTAGATGAATACATCTCAACAGTATAAACTGAATGTTGATGTTGTCAGCAAACATTGGTGACCAACAGGGACATCTACAGCTAAATAATGAGACAAAATATCAACTTCACACATAAAAACAACTGCAGACATGAATTGTACATGTGACTAATATTTGTAGCAGGAAATCAACTGCAAACAAACTCTTTTCTCATTAGCGTCACGATCACAGCAGCACTCGTTATGTCAATCAAACACGTTACTAACCCACGCACCAACTTTGTCTTTCACCCATGAATGTTTCATTTGTGGAGCCCTCACATGTAAAGACATGATGTGCTGCAGTCTTTTCTTCTATAACTACCTTAAGTGTCACCTCTTGGTCATAAAAGGTTTAAAATAAACAAAATATATATTTTTTATGAGTGTAAAAATCCACTCCATCCTATTTAAAATAATAACGTTACTAACTATCATTGTTTTAGTTTTACTGAGATTCAAAGATGGTCTGTTTGTCAAAGCATCTTTTTAATTTGATAATTTCTTCTGTTATTGTTTGTAATATCTTCTGTCTGTTCTCTCCTGAACTAAACACACTGCAAATGATACTAACTTTAGGTTAGGGATGTCCGATAATGGCTTTTTGCCGATATCTGATATTCCGATATTGTCCAACTCTTTAATTACCGATACCGATATCAACCGATACCGATATATACAGTCGTGGAATTAACACATGATTATGCCTAATTTGGTATGGTGAAGATAAGGTACTTTTAAAAAAAATTAATACAATTAAATAAGATAAAAAAATTTAAAACATTTTCTTGAATAAAAAAGAAAGTAAAACAATATAAAAACAGTTACATAGAAACTAGTAATGAATGAAAATGAGTCAAATGAAGTGTTAAAGGTTAGTACTATTAGTGGAGCAGCAGCACGCACAATCATGTGTGCTTACGGACTGTATCCCTGCAGACTGTATTGATATATATTGATATATAATGTAGGAACCAGAATATTAATAACAGAAAGAAACAACCCTTTTGTGTGAATGAGTGTGAATGGGGGAGGGAGGTTGTTTAGGTTGGTGCACTAATTGTAAGTGTATCTTGTGTTTTTTATGTTGATTTAATAAAAAAAACAAATAAAAAAAACGATGCCGATAATTTCCGATATTACATTTTAACGCATTTAAAATATTATCAGATATTATCGGACATCTCTACTTTAGGTTCTTTGTTGCTTTACAAATGTTGTTTATGTAGAGATTGAACAACTTTGGTCCTAGATTTGATCCCTGGGCTACACCACAAGACCGATCTTCTCCAGGCTTCACGTAGTGCTTCACGTTGGTGGCGTCTTACCCACTTCAAGACCAAGATACTATGATCGATCGTGTAAAATGCTTTAGTTAAATCCATAAACACTGGTTGCCATCTATTGGTAATCTCTAACCTTATTTCGATTAATGCCTTGACAAAATGTTAGCTCTGCATCCGTATTGGTTTTCTCATTTTGGGACATGAAAGTAATTGTGCTGTAAGTTCACGGGTAGGGCTGGGTGATATATGGAATATACTGGTTATATCGCGGGTTTGTCTCTGTGCGATATAGAAAATGACTACCGTATTTTCCGCACTATAAGGCGCACCGGATTATTAGCCGCACCTTCTATGAATTACATATTTCATAATTTTGTCCACCAATAAGCCGCCCCGGACTATAAGCCGCGCCTACGCTGCGCTAAAGTGAATGTCAAAAAAACGCTGCGCTAAAGTGAATGTCAAAAAAACAGTCAGATAGTTCAGTCAAACTTTAATAATATATTGAAAACCAGCGTTCTAACAACTCTGTCCCAAAATGTACGCAAATGTGCAATCACAAACATAGTAAAATTCAAAATGGTGTAGAGCAATAAATAGCAACATAATGTTGCTCGAACGTTAATGTCACAACACACAAAATAAACATAGCGCTCACCTTCTGAAGTTATTCTTCATTCGTAAATCCTTCGAATTCTTCGTCTTCGGTGTCCGAATTGAAAAGTTGCGCAAGCGTGGGATCCAAAAATGGCCGGCTCCGCCTCGTCGAAGTCATCGGATTCAGTGTCGCTGTTGTTGTGCAGCAGTTCTGTGAATCCTGCCTTCCGGAAAGCTCGGACCACAGTTGTGACCGAAACTATCTGCCCAGGCATTTACGATCCACTGGCAGATGTTGGCGTATGTCGACCGGCGCTATCTGCCCGTCTTAGTGAAGGTGTGTTCGCCTTCGGAGCTGTGTGAAAAAAGCCACCCGGCCTCTTCGCGTAAACTTCCCTTAACCACTCGCTCATCTTTTCTTCATCCATCCATCCCTTCGAGTTAGCTTTTATGATGAAGCCGGCTGGAAAGGTCTCTTTTGGCAAGGTCTTCCTTTTGAATATCACCATGGGTGGAAGTTAGCATGGCAAGCTAGAACCACAGTGAAGGATGACTTCTCATTCCCTGTGGTGCGAATATTCACCGTACGTGCTCCCGTTCCACAGTGCGGTTCACAGGAATATCAGTTGCTGTGAAATACGGTAGTAATCCGTGTGCGGATGGAGAGATTGCGTCTTTTTATGAACCGGATCCTTGTCGCGTAGTAGGAGCCATTTTGTGGTCTTTACAGATGTAAACAGGAAATGAAACGTACGGTGATATCCGCGCGTTTTTTCTTCTTCTTCCGGGGGCGGGTGAAGCGCTTCCTGTTCTATGGGGGCGGGTGCTTTCCTTGGCGGTTGCTTGCGTAGAAGAAGAAGCGCTTCCTGTTCTACCGGGAAAAAAGATGGCGGCTGTTTACCGAAGTTGCGAGACCGAAACTTTATGAAAATGAATCGTAATAAAGCGCACCGGGTTATAAGGCGCACTGTCAGCTTTTGAGAAAAATTGTGGTTTTTAGGTGCGCCTTATAGTGCGGAAAATACGGTATATGGTGAGTATTCCAGTATACGTTCTAACGTAATTGTTTTTAGCTGCAGGCATTACACTGTGGACTTTTCTACTCTGACATAAAACAAGCGCACCTTCTTCCATACGTCACATTATGTCGCGCGTGCAACGTCATACGCCCTCGCGCAGCAGAGAGGTAGCAACATGGGTAAATTTAGCTGTGGTGCTAGTGGTAATACGAGAGAAAGAAGGTGCTAATCTGGTAACAAATGAAGGAAGAAGAATTAATTCCCAAGAAAAACAGCAGGGGGTCCATCGTCTGGCGGTGGTTTGGCTTCACGTGGGAATATGTTGAACAGACGTTCAACTGTCAAAAGTATGTGGCAAAAGCGTTGCTACAAAAAGTAGCAGCACTGCTAATTTGTTACATCATTTGAAAAGTCACCCGCTAGAGAATGAAGAGTGCTTGAAACTTTATGGAGCTGACCTCATATTTCTGCTTGATGGACTTGTACTGAAGGTCAAACTTCTCAGCCTCCAGCTGACGCATCCACTCTGACAGCTCTTTCACCTTCTGCCTGTGGATGCATGAAGGACATGGGTGGATGCATGAAGGACAGGGATGGATGGATGAAGGACATGGATGGATGGATGACATGGATGGATGGATGAAGGACATGGATGGATGGATGACATGGATGGATGGATGAAGGACAGGGATGGATGGATGAAGGACATGGATGGATGGATGGATGAAGGACATGGATGGATGGATGGATGGATGAAGGAGATGGATGAAGGACAGGGATGGATGGATGAAGGACATGGATGGATGGATGAAGGACATGGATGGATAGATGAATGACATGGATGGATGGTTGAAGTACATGGATGGAAGGATGGATGAAGGAGATGGAAGGATGAATGCCATGGATGGAAGGATGAAGGACATGGATGGAAGGATGAAGGACATGGATGGAAGGATGAATGACATGGATGAATGGATGAAGGATATGGATGGATGAAGGACATGGATGGATGGATGAAGGCCATGGATGGAAGGAAGGATGAAGGAGATGGAAGGATGAATGCCATGGATGGATGGATGAATGACACGGATGGAAGGATGAAGGACATGGATGGAAGGATGAAGGACATGGATGGAAGGATGAATGCCATGGATGGACAGATGAAGGACATGGATGGAAGGATGAATGACATGGTTGAATGGATGAAGGATATGGATGGATGAAGGACATAGATGGATGGATGAATGCCATGGTTGAAGGACATGGATGGATGAAGGACATGGATGGATGGGTGGATGGATGGATGAATGACATGGATGGATGAAGGACATGGATGGATGAAAGACATGGATGGAAGGATGAATGACATGGATGGATGGATGAATTACATGGATGGATGAAGGACATGGATGGAAGGATGAATGACATGGATGATGAATGACATGGATGGATGAATGACATGGATGGATGAAGGACATGGATGGAAGGATGAATGACATGGATGGAAGGATGGATGAAGGAGATGGAAGGATGAATGCCATGGATGGAAGGATGAAGGACGTGGATGGATGGATGAAGGACATGGATGGAAGGATGAATGACATGGATGGATCGATGAATGACATGGATGGATGAAGGATATGGATGGAGGAAGGACATGGATGGATTGATGGATGGATGAAGGACATGGATGGATGAAGAAAGGACATGGATGGATGAATGAATGAACAGGTGGAGCCATAAAGCAGTCACCTGAGTTGCTCCTCCCTCAAGTGATCAATGTCCAGGTCTTTGCGACGATCGTTGAGGATCTTCTTCTTCTTCTCTCGCTCCGTTTGTTTCTTCATGCCCGGCTGTGTCTGCTGGTCCAGGATAACACTGCGTGTGAGCATGAGTGCTGCCTGATGATGAGCATGAGTGCTGCCTGATGATGAGCATGAGTGCTGCCTGATGATGAGCATGAGTGCTGCCTGATGATGAGCATGAGTGCTGCCTGATGATGAGCATGAGTGCTGCCTGATGATGAGCATGAGTGCTGCCTGATGATGAGCATGAGTGCTGCCTGATGATGAGCACGAGTGCTGCCTGATGATGAGCACGAGTGCTGCCTGATGATGAGCACGAGTGCTGCCTGATGATGAGCACGAGTGCTGCCTGATGATGAGCACGAGTGCTGCCTAATGATGAGCATGAGTGCTGCCTGATGATGAGCATGAGTGCTGCCTGATAATGAGCATGAATGCTGCCTGATGATGAGCACGAGTGCTGCCTGATGATGAGCACGAGTGCTGCCTGATGATGAGCACGAGTGCTGCCTGATGATGAGCATGAGTGTTCCTTCACCTGGTAACCGGTGAAACTCAAGTTGCTGAGGATCATCTTCTTCCTGGCGTCATCCACCGCTTTCTTCTTGGCCTCTTCCTCTTCTTTCCTGCTCTTCTCCTCCTGGCGGGAAAAAGACGTCCTTCACTTTCTTAAATGTGAGCATGTTCTTCTCTCCCGACTGCTAAATGTTGCAACCATGTTGGATACTTCCATTAAACCTCACATTCTGAGGTTCATCATATCGGAGGAAGTACTTATATGGTCGTCTTTCATCTGGTAAATGATTCACAGCGCTTCACTTGTTCCACCTTTGGTTATGCTACACCTATTCCTTTTTGTCCTCAACATTCTACACCCTAACCCCGTAGAGACAATGTCCAACATGTTTTATTTAGAGATGTTTTCAAATGTATTACATCTAGAAAGTAAGAAATGACATGTACATAAGTATTCCCAACCTTTGACCAATACTTAGTTAATTCCAGCCTCAAGTCTTTTTGAATGCGATGCCACAAGTTTGGCACACCTATCTTTGGACTTTTTATTTTCAGATCCCTCCAGAGATGTTTCATGGTATTCAGGTCTGGGCTCTGGCCGGGCCACACAAGGACATTTACAGAGTTGTCATGAAGACCTTCCTTTGATATCTTGGCTGTGTGCTTAGGTTTTCATCCAGGGTGTTTCTGTACATTGCTGCATTCATCTTTCCCTCTATCCTGACTAAAAATCAGAGGGTGCTACAACAAAGAGGCGAGCACAAACTTTGACCAACTCCGAGGTGATGCAGCAGCTCACTATGTCGTTAGCTGCCTATGCTAATTAGCAGTCTGTGATCAAGGGGCTGTGTTAAGTTGCTCTGCGTTAGCTCTTATAATAACATCCATCCATTCATTTTCTACCGCTTGTCCCTTACAATGTTGCTAATATCTGGTAATATGCAGCTCACAACAAGTGGAGTATTATTGGATGTTTTTAGGAGGCTTTTTAGGCAGAATACGTCAGTTTATTTACCATAGGGCCTAGGCCCATTGTTGGGCCGCACGCTCAGTTGTAATATATGTTTCCACCACTTGTGGCAGTAGTGATACTATCCATCCATCCATCCATCCATTTCCTACTGCTTGTCCCTCTCAAACAAACAAAAGAAGTCTGGAGATAAAGTCATAGAGAAGTTTTTTTAATAGTTTTAAGTAATTTCATTAAAGTTTATTGACAGTTTATCTAAGATATATTGTTACTGTTTGTGATTAATTTATTTAGACATATTTTTTAGCACTGCTTAACCCCAAAGGGAATAAGCGGTCGAAAATGGATGGCTGGATGGATAGTTACAGGATCATAGTGGACCATGAGTGCCTAAAATAAAAGAGCTGTATATAACAGTTCATGTCTGAATTGCGATGCATCTAATGGATTACTTCCCCCACTTCTCCAAGCCATAGTTTACACTTTAGAATCCACAAAGAAGAGAAGGTGTGTTCTTGTCCTATGTGGGGATGGTGGACGTACAAGAAGGGCAGTTTAAAACAGAAGTTCCTCCGCAGAATTCTCACGTTGTTGAAGAGGCTCCAGTGTGTGAGGCAGCATGTTTAATGTGTGATGGAGATGAACGGTGCAGCAACTTTTACACCAACATATGGATTTATGTTGCACATCCCAGCAGGAAGTGTGAAGGTCAAACACGATTCAATGGAGAGAAGAAGACATTTAAGGTGGTGATGTCATGTGATTACCGCCACTTTGTTCTGTCGTTCTTTTTCCCTCTCGGCTCGGATCTTCATCTGCTCCGCCCTGTCGGCCCTGCGCTTCTCCTGGCATCACGGACACAAGAGAGAAAGAAAGAATAATAAATGTGGCGTTTGATGACTTCTCTCGTGGTGGAACGCACGATGCGGTCGGTGAGGCCCAGGAGTTCCTCTTCCTCCTTCTTGCGCTTCTCAAAGTGGTCCTCGATGAGCGTCTGGAGCTCCGTCAGGTCCTTCTCCATGCGCTTCCGGTGGATGTCCTCAAGACCAAACACACACACAGTCAGATGTCAAAGTCGCGACCTTGACGTCTTCAGCTCACGTCAAAGTGGCGACCTTGACGTCTTCAACTGCCGTCAAAGTCGTGACCTTGATGTCTTCAACTGCCGTCAAAGTCGTGACCTTGACGTCTTCAACTGCCGTCAAAGCCGTGACCTTGACGTCTTCAACTCACGTCAAAGTCGCGACCGTGACGTTTTCAACTGCCGTCAAAGTCACGACCTTGACGTCTTCAACTGGCGTCAAAGTCGCGACCTTGACGACTTCAGCTCACGTCAAAGTTGCGACCTTGACGACTTCAGCTCACGTCAAAGTCGCGACCTTGACGCTTGATGTCTTCAACTGGCGTCAAACTCGCAACATTGACGTCTTCAACTGGCGTCAAAGTCGCGACCTTGACGTCTTCAACTGCCGTCAAAGTCGCGACCTTGACGTCTTCAACTGGCGTCAAAGTCGCGACCTTGACGTCTTCAACTGGCGTCAAAGTCGCGACCTTGACGTCTTCAACTGGCGTCAAAGTCGCGACCTTGACGTCTTCAACTGGCGTCAAAGTCGCGACCTTGACGTCTTCAACTGGCGTCAAAGTCGCGACCTTGACGTCTTCAACTGGCGTCAAAGTCGCGACCTTGACGTCTTCAACTGGCGTCAAAGTCGCAACCTTGACGTCTTCAACTGGCGTCAAAGTCCTGACCTTGACGTCTTCAACTGCCGTCAAAGTCGTGACGTTGACGTCTTCAACTGCCGTCAAAGTCGTGACGTTGACGTCTTCAACTGCCGTCAAAGTCGTGACGTTGACGTCTTCAACTGCCGTCAAAGTCGTGACCTTGACGTCTTCAACTGGCGTCAAAGTCGCAACCTTGACGTCTTCAACTGCCGTTAAAGTCGTGACCTTGACGTCTTCAACTGGCGTCAAAGTCGCGACCTTGACGTCTTCAACTGGCGTCAAAGTCGCGACCTTGACGTCTTCAACTGGCGCCAAAGTCGCGACCTTGACGTCTTCGACTGCCGTCAAAATTCCTGACCTTGACGTCTTCGACTGCCGTCAAAGTCGCGACCTTGACGTCTTCGACTGGCATCAAAGTCGCGACCTTGACGTCTCCGACTGCCGTCAAAGTCGCAACCTTCACGTCTCCAACTGGCGTCAAAGTCGCGACCTTGACGTCTTCAACTGGTGTCAAAGTCGCGACCTTGACGTCTTCAACTCGCGTTATAGTCGCGACCTTGACGTCTTCAACTCGCGTTATAGTCGCGACCTTGACGTCTTCAACTCGCGTAATGGTCGCGACCTTGATGTCTTCAACTCGCGTAATAGTCGCGACCTTGACGTCTTCAACTGGCGTCAAAGTCGCGACCTTGACATCTTCAACTCACGTCAAAGTCCACTCTTTCTCCATCTGGGATTTTGGGGGGCACCATGACGGGAACAAAACCAGGCCTGGAAGGGAACATAAACCCTGACTTAGCGCTGGCTTCATGTGAAGTAGATTCAGTGCTTACTTTGAGTTTCTCGTGGCCTCGTCTCCATTTCATGAAACAAAACAAACATGGCATCAGTAAACATTTTTATACACTATAATGACCACTTTAGGAGTCGTCCATACCTTCATCGTTGTCTTCCTCAGCGCCTAGTGAGAGGTAAACACTAATGAAACATGTCCCATGTGCTCATGCACACCACAACATGAGGTACACATGCACAATGCCGGGAGGGATACATTGTGGTCAGCGGATAGAAACCTTACTTCCAAACAAAAGTGTTTCCACTTGATGAAGTCAAAAGGCAGCAGTTGAAGGATGTTGAATATTAACTCTCACCATTTTAAACCCTGAAATATTCATGTGGTGTCGCAATGAACTACCAATATTTTGGTACCGATACCAAAATGTGTTTTGATACTTTTCTAAATAAAGGGCACCACAAAAAATGTCATTTTTGGGCCCCATTCAGCAACCGTTCTTCAGAACAAATTTTGTTCTTAGGCCCACTTATGAAGTTTTTAAGGAGATTTTTGTATTCATCAATGTTTTCTTAGCTGGGATTTGTTTCTAGGTAAGAACAACATCTACGAGTGGGTGGCCTATTTCTTCTTAAGTGTGACAACTTCCCTTACTTCTATTGTCTAATCTTACATTCATATCATAGATAGATAGATACATATAGATATATATTGAGGTATATAGATAGATAGATATAGATAGATACATACATAGATATATATATATATATATATAGAGAGAGAAAGGGACAAATATTTTTTTGAACGCTGCAGTCCCCCCTTTCTTAAACTTATGTTTTGACATTATGTATTCCCCCCTGCGGGATAATACGAATTTCTCTTCTGTAATCCGTTTGTGTTTTCTCCGTGTGTTTGATGTTCAGCTTTTCCGCCGGAATTGTGCCCTTATATGGGGAATTAAGGGCGTTGACATATGCATATTGGGGAAGTAAGGGCGTGTTTTTATGCAAATTGTGATAGACACGCACGCGCTAACCATTTAGCGTTCAGCAACTTAAGAACAGCAGGTGGGAACAATTTGGTCGTTTAAGAACACGTCATGAATTTGAATGGACTCCTCTTAGGAAATCACTTAGGAAGAAAGATAAGAGGAAAAGTTAGGAACTTATTGCTGAATGGGGCCAATTGTCTTTATTGTAACAAATAATGTTAGTGTAGATGAAACATATGTTTATTATTGTCATTTAGTCCTTAAATAAAATGTTGAACATACTAGACAACTTGTCTTTTAGTAGTAAGTAAACAAACAAAGACTCCTAATTAGTCTATGCAGTAACATATTGTGTCATTTATACACCTATTATTTTCTACACATTATAGGGACAAACTGTAACAAATGGATTATTTATCTACTTGTTCATTTACTGTTAATATCTGCTTATTTTCTCTTTTAACATGTTCTATCTACACTTCTGTTAAAATGTAATAATCACTTATTCTTCTCTTCTTTGATACTTGACATTAGTTTTTGATGATACCGCACATTTAGTTATGGATCCGATACCAAGTAGTTACAGGATCATACAAGAGAATATAATACCTAATAAACCAATAATAATATGGTTAAAAAATACTGATGCATACCTGCCAACTACTCCGGTTTTCCCGTAATTAGTACGGTTTTCATCAACCTATTCTGGGTTACGGTTGCAGTGATAAAAAATACGGTTTTTCATTAATTAAATTTTTTTTATTTTTTTTTTTAAGTTTTATTCACGAAATCGCGTAACAACAATGACAATCGACACTGCTTCCCGTAACTTCCTATCGAGCCATTCCGAATGCCATGTGTAACACGGGTGGGAAATAAGCCATATTTCCTCTCATGACATCTCCTCATATTACCTGCGCCGTTTCCACGTTTAATCTCGTGAGTTTAACACACGCGCTCACGTGACCCGCTGCAGCCAATCACGCTCTATAAAATCCAGCATTCCGAGATGGCTGCCAGGTGCGTTTTAAAGTTGTCGTTTGCTTGCATATTGTAAAAACAACCGTCCAACATTTTACAACTAATTGTAAACTTGTAGGTGCCGAACATCAGGGACGTGTTGCGACGAGAGAGTGTGTCGATAAGATATTAAGCCGAGTTGGTAAGTGAATCTGTTTGCTAATAGTAGCGACTAGCCGTACCCATGTATTTCCTATGGGCGGTTAGCATCGGGTTTTAATCCCGTTTCCTCCAATGTTTCGATCCGATTGAATTTATATTTATGTCGAGTCTTTATTTTGAGTATTTACATATGGTAACTGAGTGTTGTGGCGTTTTAAGGCCATTTGCACTTTTTATGCTATGGTAAAGACAATGAATGAATACTGCCGCTGGTGTGCGGTTACACCCGTCATAGTGACGTCACTGTTATTGTTAATGTTACTCCCGTCATAGTGACAACACTGTGTACTGTCATGTTTATTTTATACATGCATGTGATTGTTTAAATATTGTTAATGTTAGCAGTATTATAGCTAATAATGATAATAATAAGTGTAACTTATTTATTGAAGGTCGAACGATAGATGACTTAATGTTGATGTTATGTGCGCACATTGATTGAACTTCGGGTCCTGTGCTTACGCAGGCCAGGTCCCTAAGTCTTGGATGGCGAGCTGTAGATAGGCCTCGAGCCTGAGCCCAAGGATCTCCACCTCTCAACCCCTGAACTCCACCTGCTGTGGGCGGGCCGGTAGGCGGCTTATAGCTGAACCCCTTGCCTCGCACCTCATTGCTCTGCGGCCCTTTGCACTACCTCATACACACCCTGCCCATAAACTGAACTCTCACTACAAACTGCCATACCCACAACCCCAAACCGTGTGGCTGTATGAACTCTGAATGCGCATATGGACTGCGATCAGTCTCATATGACCTTTTAAGAACTTTTGATACTACCTGTTATGAATTACCTGAACCCTTGCTGTTTTTTTCTTTTGTTTTGAATGGCCATTCCTATCAATGTATGTCCACTATTTGTTGCACTGTACATATTTAAATAACACCAGTATAATTTAAAGCATTTAATTGTGTCTGTCCTACTCTCTCCGAGTCGTAATCTAGACTTCTGATTAGCCCAAATATTGAGAACGTCTACTATAATAGCTAACGTACCTGTTACACATGCGCGAGGCTATTTATAGCACCGCTGCCACGCGCACGAGGCACCAGTTGCCATTGTTTCCAAACGAGCGAACGATCATGGAATCAGCCGGAGAAAAATCGCATACGAGTCTTAAACCGAAAAGAAAACTGCAGTCATTCCGTGAAGAATATTCAAAAGCCTATCCGGGAATAATTATCCGTTCCAAAAAGGGTGAAAACTACGCGAATTGCACCTTGTGCAGACAAGATTTTTCGATCGGACACGGAGGAGTTAGCGATGTAAAAGACCACGTTGGGACAAAAAAACACAAGTCTAATGCCGTTGCTAGCGATACAAGTGGAAAACTTTCAACGTTTTTCGTCGCCCAAACAGATTCTTTGGATGTGATAAATGCCGAAGTTTTATTTACGGAGGCAATAATTGAGCAAACAAAAAGGTAATGACACCAATGTTATCTATTGGAATTGTTTAGTACTGTTATACTGTTAAAAGTGTTTATACTATTTATGCTTTCAAGTCCAAGTTGAAGAAATCTTGTTAAATGTTGAGAGCATAACTACCAAAATACAGAAGTATGTCCTTAATATTTTTGCAGTGCTATTTCTGTTGAAAAGTTAAAATGATTACATTAGAGATGTGATGTGCCACTTTTCAAGTGTCTGATGGCTTAAATTAATTTTCATTAATTTTTCATATTTTGAATTCTTTTGAAAGGCTTACAAAAAAACTACATTTGAATTGTAATTCCATGCTATTGACAGGACTATTAATTTTAATGAAGTTAGCTTACCATGTTTACAGTATGATAATTGTGATAGAAATGTGAATTTTAGGCACAGAATATTTTTTACAATTGAGCAAGGCAGTAGATTATACAAGCTTGGACAGAAAGTTAATAATGACACCAATTTTTTTTTTAATGGAATTGTTTAGTACCGTTTTACCATTTGTTTCCTGTAAAAAGTGTTTATACTGTTTATACTTTCAATTAACAAATTGAAGTCTTGTGAAAGGTTGACAGGATAACTGGCATTAACTGTCAAAATAATTTCAAACTATTGAAGTTAGCTTACAGAATAAACATGTCAATCAACCCATATGATTTTTGCTGTAATATTTTTGTTTTGAAAAGTCACTGTGACTGATAGAAAAGTGATGGTTTTAGCAACATTTTAACCTGTCTGAATGCTAATAATCATTTTGCGTCGGGGGGCGAAGGAACCCCCCACCAGGACTTTGTCCTGGACCTACCGGGGCCTGCGGCCCTTGGACCCTGGCTACTAGGTTTTTCTGATTTCAAAAGTTGGCAGGTATGCTGATGTAAAGGGTAGGTGTCGCGCTGTTTTCTGTTTTAACATGTTCTATCTACACTGCTGTTAAAATGTAATAATCACTTATTCTTCTCTTCTTTGATACTTGACATTAGTTTTGGATGATACCACACATTTAGGTACGAATCTTAGATACCAAGTACGGTAGTTGCAGGATCATACATTGGTCATATTCAAAGTCCTCATGTGTCCAGGGACGTATTTACTGACTTCATAAACATAATATGAATTAAAAAAAATAAGATTTTGTGATGATAAAAAATATCGATTTAATCATAGTAGTATCGACCAGATACACTCCAGTACTTGGTATCATTACAGTGGATGTCAGGTGTAGACCCACCCATGGCGTTTGTTTACATTGTGACGCTGGTGAGCTATTGTTTCCTCCTACGGTGTGTAGTGAAGCATGTTTAGCTAGTACTCCTCCTCCAGTGATAATGCTACATGTAATGAAATATTCACTGTTTATTTTGTTGCATGCTTTAAAAGTAGCTTGTTAAGCCCGTTTGTGTAGTTATTAGCCTCAACCCGAGTGAAGCGAATGCTGATGCTAACATGCTAACGCTTAGCAGGTAAAAGGGAAAGTTACTTCCTGTGTCAGGAGCTGAAGGTGTTAGCCATGCACACGCTTCAAGTTGCTAGTAAATGTTTGGACAGAAGCAGAAGAAACTACCTTCCACCTCCTCCTCCTCTGCAACCTCCTCCTCTTCTGTGCAAAGCAAGCATGAAGAGTTAGCAGGCAAACATCCACAGTAGCATGGCAGCGTCTTCACTGCGATGCTGCGTTCCAAAATAAAAGTCCAGCAAAGGTCAAGGTGGCCTCTCCAGTGGCGCCAGCACGCCCACAATCCAAAGGGAAGCCATCAGCTTAGTGCACAGTGTTAAGTGTCAGGATGACTTACTTCATACACTGGAACCTCCAAAGTCAAACATACTGAAAATGAAATTAATTTGTTTTTTTGGGGGAATATTGTGATTGCAGAAAAGATGACGACAGTGGGGGGGAAAAAAGCCTGCGTTGGCAAATTTGTAAGCTATGAACACTTCTGGTCAATAAGACTATTTATTTAGATGATTTTAATTCTATGTTAGGAATGGTTAACTTATTATTACACTTATGATGAGAGGTCAAAATGTTAAAATCTTACTGAAGAAATGGGTGTGAAAAAATTAGCCACACCTAATTAAAAAAAGTACATGTAATTTAAAACATAATATACAAAATATATATCATTTTTAATGGGTTGTTTTTTTTACTTAAATTTTAACATAAGTTAATAATAAAATGGATAATAAAACAATGTTTTGAAATGATAACACACACACACACACACATATATATATATATATATATATATATATATATATATATATGTATGTATGTATGTATGTATGTATGTGTGTATATATGTGTGCATGAGTGTATGTATGTGTATATATGCATGTGTGTATGTATGTATGTGTATATATATGTATGTATGTGTGTATATGTATGTATGTGTATATATGTATGTATGTTTGTGTATATATATATATGTATGTATGTATGTGTATATATATGTATGTATGTATGTATTGTTGCGTTTTGGACCAGTTGTTCCTCCCAGGGAATTCAAGTCACTAGTCGCTCCCAAGCTCTTTACGACACTTAAAGCTGAGTTGAAAAACCACCAGAGACAGAATAGGTATTTTGTAATATATTTGCAAAGCTTTGCAGATATACATTGAGACCAGTCCAGCATAGAACATTCAATTGCGCCGCTAAGATGGTCTCCCCCCCCGACCAAACCGTCTGCCCTCTTAAGTCCCTGGCAGTCATGTCTCTCTAGCCAAAACAAATGCCCATTATCGCTCTTTCTAACATTCCAAAGCTTCAAGGTTAACACACACAGTTTACTTGCAGACAAACAGAAAGAGAACAAATGGAAAAACACGAGCTGTCTTCAAATATGACTATGAAATAAAAGAAGTAACACTTAAATTCGGATATATGTAAATATCTGCCTCCGACAGTATGTATGTGTATATATGCATGTATGTATGTATGTGTATATATGTATGTATGTATGTGTATATATGCATGCATGCATGTATGTGTATATATATGTATGTATGTGTATATGTATGTATGTATGTACGTGTATATGTATATGTATGTGTATGTATGTGTATATATGTATGTATGTATGTATGTATGTGTATATATATATGTATGTATGTTAAGGGTGTAACGGTACATGTATTTGTATTGAACCGTTTTGGTACGGGGGTTGGGTTCGGAGGTGTACCAAACGAGTTTCCACACGGACATATTAAGTACGTTGTGTAAACAATGCACACTGAGGCACAACACACAGCATGCTAGCAATGACCGGGCTACTACAACATGCAAAAGTCAGAGCTGTAAGACCCTCCTGCCTCGTTAACATCTCCCGTTTGGGAACATTTGGGCTTCGAGGTGCGATACAACAATGGATAACATGGCTTCAACGAAGAGAAAGACGAGCGTGGTGCAAACACCGCATTCAAGCAGCCTCTCCTCGGTGAGTCAGGCAGGGCTAAAGCAATAACAAATGTTTTTATAGCAGCATATTTAAGACCATGTTGCATTAAAAACTAGATTTTAAGCCACTCATATGGTGGAAGAACAATGAGTCCATATATCCTCTTACTGCCAAGTTAGCCAGGCACTACCTCGCCATACCTGCCACCTCCGTGCCCACTGAAAGGCTATTTTCCACAGCTGGAGACATTTTATCTGCAAGCAGGTCTGCTCTTTCTGCACACAAAGTGGATCAACTGATGTTTCTGGCAAAAAACATGACGATTGAGTGAAAGTCACCAGGATTAAAGGCTGGGGGTTAATCAAAGTTCATCTGAGGCTGAGTTGACTTGAAACTGTTTAATGTTGCACTTTTTATATGTAGAAGACACGTTTTGTCATTTTATTTAATCTGAGCAACAACTTGAAGCAGTTTAATGTTGCACTTTATATGTGGAAATGTTGCACTTTATATGTAAAAAGGTTTTGTTAAGAAACCATTCTGAGCCTTTTCTTATTTAGTTTTTATTTGATATATGATGACTGCATGAACCCTGGCAATGAACCCTGTGTGTGTATATGTATGTTATTGTTATGTATGTGTGTGTGTGTGTGTGTGTGTGTATGTATGTTATTGTTATGTATGTGTGTGTGTGTATGTATGTTATTGTTATGTGTGTGTGTATGTGTGTGTATATACAAACCCCGTTTCCATATGAGTTGGGAAATTGTGTTAGATGTAAATATAAACGGAATACAATGATTTGCAAATCTTTTTCCAGCCATATTCAATTGAATATGCTACAAAGACAACATATTTGATGTTCAAACTCATAAACTTTTTTTTTTTGTGCAAATAATCATTAACTTTAGAATTTAATGCCAGCAACACGTGACAAAGAAGTTGGGAAAGGTGGCAATAAATACTGATAAAGTTGAGGAATGCTCATCAAACACTTATTTGGAACATCCCACAGGTGTGCAGGCTAATTGGGAACAGGTGGGTGCCATGATTGGGTATAAAAGTAGATTCCATGAAATGCTCAGTCATTCACAAACAAGGATGGGGCGAGGGTCACCACTTTGTCCACAAATGCGTGAGCAAATTGTTGAACAGTTTAAGAAAAACCTTTCTCAAGCAGCTATTGCAAGGAATTTAGGGATTTCACCATCTACGCTCCGTAATATCATCAAAGGGTTCAGAGAATCTGGAGAAATCACTGCACGTAAGCAGCTAAGCCTGTGACCTTCCATCCCTCAGGCTGTACTGCATCAACAAGCGACATCAGTGTGTAAAGGATATCACCACATGGGCTCAGGAACACTTCAGAAACCCACTGTCAGTAACTACAGTTGGTCGCTACATCTGTAAGTGCAAGTTAAAACTCTCCTATGCAAGGCGAAAACTGTTTATCAACAACACCCAGAAATGCCGTCGGCTTCGCTGGGCCTGAGCTCATCTAAGATGGACTGATACAAAGTGGAAAAGTGTTCTGTGGTCTGACGAGTCCACATTTCAAATTGTTTTTGGAAACTGTGGACGTCGTGTCCTCCGGACCAAAGAGGAAAAGAACCATCCGGATTGTTATAGGCGCAAAGTGTAAAAGGCAGCATGTGTGATGGTATGGGGGTGTATTAGTGCCCAAGACATGGGTAACTTACACATCTGTGAAGGCACCATTAATGCTGAAAGGTACATACAGCTTTTGGAGCAACATATGTTGCCGCAACGTTACCATGGGCGCCCCTGCTTATTTCAGCAAGACAATGCCAAGCCACGTGTTACATCAACGTGGCTTCATAGTAAAAGAGTGCGGGTACTAGACTGGCCTGCCTGTAGTCCAGACCTGTCTCCCATTGAAAATGTGTGGCGCATTATGAAGCCTAAAATAGCACAACGGAGACCCCCGGAATGTTGAACAACTTAAGCTGTACATCAAGCAAGAATGGGAAAGAATTCCACCTGAGAAGCTTCAAAAATGTGTCTCCTCAGTTCCCAAACCTTTACTGAGTGTTGTTAAAAGGAAAGGCCATGTAACACAGTGGTGAACATGCCCTTTCCCAACTACTTTGTCACGTGTTGCAGCCATGAAATTCTAAGTTAATTATTATTTGCCAAAAAAAAAAAAAAGTTTATGAGTTTGAACATCAAATATGTTGTCTTTGTAGCATATTCAACTGAATATGGGTTGAAAATGATTTGCAAATCATTGTATTCCGTTTATATTTACATCTAACACAATTTCTCAACTCATATGGAAACGGGGTTTGTATATGTATGTTTACTAAATCCCTAAATAGCATTACATTTAGTGAAATAAAAATACATTGAAAATTGCAAAACAGTATCTTTTTGATTTGTCATTTTTTCGTTTCTTTTTCTCTTTTTTCCATTAACTCAGTTCCAGTTAAGATGATTTCTCCTCTCCCCATCAGAAGATGTATGTTTGAGGTTGCATGGCATGTAGCGTGCATCAGAAGATGTATGTTTGAGGTTGCATGGCATGTAGCGTGTTAGTTAGTGCTGGATGTTCAGCTAACATGCAGCATCTTTTCAGCGTGTGGTGGTGTTGTTGGTGGTGTTGTTGTTGAGCGAGGACTTACGCTGCTCCCTGCAAGACAACAAGCAGGGGAAAAAGGTGTTTGTCCTTCATGCCGCCATCTTTCCAGCGTGGTCACACTCACCCGTAGGCGTCCTCCTGGCTGTCCGACATGTCTTGACGATGACACACCTGTGAAAGTTCACCTGCTGAGCAAAAAGGTGGTGTTTGTAAATGTCGGCGGTGAGAAGGTGAGCGTGCGGACTCACCAGTGAGAAGTGGGAATAGTCCACTGTCCTCTCAGTCTGGGAGGACCCCTGGTAAGCTTTTTAATCCGGCGGTGGATCGGATGGCGGCGAGCTGGCCCGGGCTACAATGGCGGCGGGCACATACCTGCAAACAGATGGCGAGCAGGCATTAAAAGCAGCATTCTCTGCGGACTTCTTCCCTATTTTTACACGTGAAAAAGCTGGCTGCAGCCACAGAGGGATTAGGCTAACACAAGTGATCCATGTAAACCTCCTGACTTGCAAGGAGACATTTATTGTGGCCTTCACTGCTAAATGAGGGCCAGCGTGATGTCACATGCACGGAATTAGCACTTGTTGTCAGAGCAGAGACACATTGCACCATCTTCTAGATGCTTTAAAACACTGGACTTCAACTAATAATGTGTTTTGTTACTTCCTACTGACGAATAATGATGAAGTCTGATCACTAACTGTCTCCATGGACGCAGCCCCCTTGTGGCCACAGCAAGAACTGACAACACAAGCAATGACAGGTTTATATTAGGGCTGTGACAACTAATCGTTTAAAATGGATTATAAAAATAGTTGGCGATTCATTTAGTCATTGATTCGTTGGATCTATGCTATGCACATGCGCAGAGGCAACATTTTTTTTTTTTTTTTTTATAAACCTTTATTTATAAACTGTAACATTTAAAAACAGCTGAGGAACAATAATCAAAATAAGTATGGTGCCAGTATGCTGTTTTTTCCCCCAATAAAATACTGGAAAGGATAGAAATGTAGTATGTCTCTTTTATACGATTATTAATCGATTAATCGAAGTAATAATCGACAGATTATTCGATTATCAAATTATTTGTTAGTTGCAGCCCTAGTTTATGTGGTTATAATGTATATATATTTAGATTTATATGTGGTTATAATATATATATATTATATATATATATATACTGTGTGTGTGTGTGTGTATATATATATATATATATATATATATATATATATATAAAAATAATATATATGTATATATATATATATGGTTATAATGTATATATATTTATATGTGGTTATAGTGTATATATATATTTATATGTGGTTATAATGTATATATATTTATATGTGGTTATAATGTGTGTGTGTGTATATATATATGTGGTTATAGTGTACATATATTTATATGTGGTTATAATGTATATATATTTATATGTGGTTATAATGTGTGTGTGTGTATATATATATATATATATATATATATATATATATATATATATATTTATATGTGGTTATAGTGTATATATATTTATATGTGGGTATAATGTATATATATTTATATGTGGTTATAATGTGTATATATATTTATATGTGGTTATAGTGTATATATATTTATATGTGGTTATAATGTATATATATATATATATATATATATATATATTTATATATATATATATATATATTTATATGTGGTTATAATGTGTATATATATTTATATGTGGTTATAATGTATTTATATTTATATGTGGTTATAGTGTACCGTATTTCCTTGAATTGCCGCCGGGGCGGTAATTAATTTAAAACCTCTTCTCACTCCGGCGCTTACCAAAGGCATGCGGTAAATTTAGGCCTGCGCTTATAAATTTGAGTGTGATGTAAGGATACCATCATGAAAAGCACATTTAATTAAAAAAAACGTTATTATGGTCTTACCTTTACTTATAAATGAAGTCCATGCGCAGCTCCTTTTGAACAAAAGCATCGATAACTTGTTTATAGAAGTCTTCCTTATCTTTCTTCAGTTTTAAAAGTCTCTCTGTCTCGATGGAGATCTTCCTTTAATTATTACCTCCTGCTTCCATTGAAAGTCCAGTTTAGAAAAGTGTTTTATTTTAGATATGTAATCCTCCATGTTAAAAGTGCAAGCGAGAGGAAAAAATAAACGATCGCTGCTAACTGTTGCTGCTTGTTGTCACTTCTTCTGCGGCCGAGTAGTCGCAAGAAGGATCACTAGCGCCCTCTACCACCAGGAGGCGGGAGTCATTTAATGACTCATTTGACCCACGCAGCTACGGTATATTAATAAAACATAGCTGCTTACTGTTCTTTTTAGCATATTCAATAGCTTGGACCTTAAATCCTACTAAATAGCTCTTTATGTGTTTATAATGTATATATATTTATATGTGGTTATAATGTATATATATTTATATGTGGTTATAATGTATATATATATTTATGTGTTCATTATGTATATATATTTATATGTGGTTATAATGTGTATATATATGTATATGTAGTTATAATGAAAATATATTTATTTGTGCTTATAGTGTGTATATATATATATTTATATGTGGTTACATTTTTTTTTTTATATGTGGTTAAAATGTATATTTATATGTGGTTTATATATATATATATATATATATATGTGGTTATAATGTATATATATTTATACGTGGTTAAAATGTATATTTATATGTGGTTTATTTATATATGTATATATATATATATATATATATATATATATATATATATATATGTGTATATATATATATATATATATATATATATATATATATATATATATATATGTGTATATATATATATATATATATCTATATATATATGTATGCTCTATAGTCTGGAATACTTGGTAAATCTAACTTAATTGGACGACCCTTTTAAAGGAAAAAAAAAACATTTACCGTAAGAATACAGTAAATGTCCAGGGAGATCTTCGGAGATGTTGTTGTATTAATCTGTTACTAACTTTCATGCTCCATATCTAACGCTACTTTATTAGCATGTAGCATTCTCTTCTTTGACTGTATTAACATCTAACATAGTTGAAATGAGCACAGTCGCCCCCTAGTGTACGGGGGGCACCCTGCGTATGGCCATCAGTCACATTAGAGATAGGAACATGGGAACTAGAACTTAACATGGAGCTGTGACAATAGAACGTTTAAATCATTTCAGCCGACTACAATTTCACTTCCAACTATAATGTTAATGTCACCCCAAAGGCTATCAGATCCAGGGCTCCAATTTAACCACGGCAAGTGCAACAAGTGCCGCGACCGCCCTCGTCTTTTGCTGCAATGCACTAAAAAATGGACCAACATCTGCGGCAAGAACATGTTGTGACCGCCCTTGACTTTTTACTTGTTAATGGACGAGAGATGTAACAATAAACGGTGTCATGATAATTAGTGATACAATTCCAGACGGTTAGTATTACCGGTTAATTTTTTAATGACCAAAAAAGCCGTCATTTATTAATGCATTTTAGGCAACAGGAAGTCAGGCGCATGCGCACTAGCGGTGTTTGGCTTGATAATCATGGCGGACTAACTACACGGACTTTGCTGCGGAGATTTCCCCTCGGAGTAAACGGAGCCGAGCGCTTGGTTTAACATCATTTTCCCTCGCGTTCTGTCGTGTGTTTAAAAGACACTGCTGTGTTTGGATGGAGACAGGTGTGGACAATATTGTCCCCACACTAAAAGTATACAGAAAAGTATAAGAATATACATTAAAAAGTCCAAATTGGAGGTCTGTAGATCCATGTGTTGGACACTTTGGTTAAAAAAAAAAAAGAGAATACAATTACGTCGACCGCATTTGTACATTTTAATTCCTTGGTATGCAAACATATGGTGGAATAACACTCAGTTATATGAGGGAGAATCATCAGGTGGTACAAAGTACAAGGACAGTGTGGTAAATAAAATTTGACATGCAGTGCAGACGAAACATGCTGAGTCAGGAGTTTAGTGCATCTTCACTGGGCGGGGCCTCACTGGGCGGGGCCTTTGGCTGCGTCAAACATCTTCTTGCGGCCCTCCATCCCTGACATGGCCTCCACGTTCTTCCTCCAGTCGCTCACCTCCACCGTCTTCTCCTGAGGAGCACAGAGTGTGAGAAGACCACCTCTGATAACGTCCATCTTCCCACAGACCTTCTCCACGTCCTCCTTCTTCACCGACTTGAGGTTGGCTCGCAGGTCCAAGGACACTTTGTGCTTGGAGCCCAGCAGGGAGCGCAGGATGGCGTCCGCAGAGACCCTCACCCTTCGAAGGCTGGGTCTCTTAAACTTGCCTCGTAAGTCCAGCACCTTGATGTTCAGGTCTTGGATCTGAGGACCACATTAGTCCACACATATTCATATCACCGCATCACATTAAAAAAGACCATACTTTCCACTACAGCAGGCACCGGGGCCCACTCCAATATTAACACTGCATGAGTCATATTGCTCCTGATTGTAATCATATTCAATAATCATACTTAGTTTACAACCTTGTCAAAGATATGAAAACATGTTCATCACAAAGATCATTATCAAGGCTTAGGTCAGGCGGATTAGATTATTGTCTTTATTGTAACAACAAATGTTAGTATACATGAAACATATGTTTATTATTGTCATTTAGTCCTTAAATAAAATAGACAACTTGTCTTTTAGTAGTAAGTAAACAAAGACTCCTAATTTGTCGTATGCAGTAACATATTGTGTCATTTATACACCTATTATTTTGTACACATTATGAGGGACAAACTGTAAAAAATGGATTATTAATCTACTTGTTCATTTACTGTTAATATCTGCTTATTTTCTCTTTTAACATGTTCTATCTACACTTCTGTTAAAATGTAATAATCACTTATTCTTCTCTTCTTTGATACTTGACATTAGTTTTGGATGATACCACACATTTAGGTATGGATGTGATACCAAGTAGTTACAGGATCATACATTGGTCATATTCAAAGTCCTCATGTGTCCAGGTACATATTTACTGACTTTATAAACATAATTTGAATTTTTTTTAAAAGACGATAAAACAATATCGATGTAATCATAGTAGTATCGACTAGATACGCTCTTGTACTTGGTATCATTACAGTGGATGTCAGGTGTAGATCCATCCATGGTGTTTGTTTACATTGTGACGGTGGTGAGCTATTGTATCCTCCTACGGTGTGTAGTGAAGCATGTTTAGCTATTCCTCATCCTCCAGTGATAATGCTACTTGTAAGAAACTTACTTTATTTGTCGCCATGGAGACCAAGATTAGTGATTTAGAAGTAGCTAAAACAAAGCAGCTCTTCCTGAGGGTGTTTCAGTGTTATAACTTCACCTTTATCTTGACTTTTTACACCAAAATGCGTCCATTCTCCCTTTTCTGTCTACACACTGTGTCTGCTTGTAAGTACTCTGTGTGTGTGCGCTGCCCAACATGCTCCTCTGCTCCTAAAAGCAGCAATGTCACCACGTGACGACGCGCCGTCATGCTTGTTTACAAATTAAAAGGGGAAGCGGTACTTTTCAAACAGAGTATAGTACCGTTTTTGATTCAATAGTACCGCCATACTATACTACTACCGGTATACCGTACAACCCTACTGTACACATATGATAGCAGTATTTAGTATTGAATAACATACATTATTGAAGCAGATAATAATAATTACTAGGGCTGCAACCATTCTCCTGTCTGCTATTTTAGCCTTCATATTGCACCACACATTTTCAATGTCTGGACTACGAAGAAGGCCAGTCTAGTACCCGCACTCTTTTACTATGAAGCCACGCTGTTGTAACACCTGGCTTGGCATCGTCTTGCTGAAATAAGCAGGGGCGTCCATGGTAACGTTGCTTGTATGGCAACATATGTTGCTCCAAAAGCTGTATGTACCTTTCAGCATTAATGGTGCCTTCACAGATGTGTAAGTTACCCATGTCTTGGCCACTAATACACCCCCATACCATCACACATGCTGCCTTTTACACTTTCACCCTAGAACAGTCCCCATGCTTCTTTTCCTCTTTGGTCCACAGTTTCCAAAAACAATTATAAATGTGGACTCGTCAGACCACAGAACACTTTTCCACTTTGCATCAGTCCATCTTAGATGAGCTCAGGCCCAGCGAAGTGTTTCTGGGTGTTGTTGATAAATGGCTTTGGCTTTGCATAGTAGAGTTTTAACTTGCACTTACAGATGTAGCGACCAACTGTAGTTACTGACAGTGGGTTTTCTGAAGTGTTCCTGAGCCAATGTGGTGATATCCTTTACACCCTGATGTGGCTTTTTGATGCAGTACCGCCTGAGAGATCCAAGGTGTGTAATATCATGGCTTACGTGCAGTGATTTCTCCACATTCTCTAAACCTTTTGATGATATTACGGAGCGCAGATGGTGAAATCCCTAAATTCCTTGCAATAGCTGCTTGAGAAATGTTGTTCTTAAACAATTTGCTCAGGCATTTGTTGACAAAGTGGTGACCCTCGCTCCGTCCTTGTTCGTGAATGACTAAGCATTTCATGGAAGCTGCTTTTATACCCAATCATGGCACCCACCTGTTCCAAAATTAGCCTGTTCACCTGTGGGATGTTCTAAATAAGTCTTTGATGAGCATTCCTCAACTTTCTCACTCTTTTTTGCCACTTGTGCCAGCTTTTTTTAAACATGTTGCAGGCATGAAATTCCAAATGAGCTAATATTTGCAAACAATAAGAAAGTTTCTCAGTGTGAACATGAAATATCTTGTCTTTGCAGTCTATTCAATTGAATATAAGTTGAAAAGGATTTGTTGTATTCTCTTTTTATTTACCATTTACACAACGTGACAACTTCACTGCTGTTGGGGTTGTGTAAATATTCATGTTTAAATCACTTTTACTGCAAATGATTATCAGCTTCAAATATCGGTTATCGGCCTTCTTAATTACTAACAATCTGTATCGGCCCTAAAAAAACCATAACATTATAAATAATAATTACTTTACATACTGTAATTATGTTATGATAAAATGTATGCATTGTAACTAAGTTATTCATAAATAATAATAATAATACATGCTTGTTAAATAAACCGTCAATAAAATTCAAATGCAAATCAAAATACAATTTCACCGCTTTAGTCATAGTTTTTGTGCTTAAAAAACTTCTCTGACTTTAGCTGCAGACTTCTTCTGTTTGTTTGATGATGTCATTGCTACTATTGTCATTACTGCCACAAGTGGTGGAAAAGGGTATTACAATTGAGATGAATTGCTGGGCCTCTAGGGGGCACTTGGTTATGAAACACTGACATCTGGTATTGTGTACCTCTCTAGTGGTTGTGTACATCTCTGGTGTTGTGTACCTCTCTGGTGTTTGTGTACCTCTCTGGTGGTTGTGTACCTCTCTGGTGGTTGTGTACCTCTCTGGTGGTTGTGTACCTCTCTGGTAATTGTGTACCTCTCTGGTAATTGTGTACCTCTCTGGTAATTGTGTACCTCTCTGGTGGTTGTCTACCTCTCTGGTGTTGTCTACCTCTCTGGTGTTGTCTACCTCTCTGGTGTTGTGTACTTCTCTGGTGGTTGTTTACCTCTCTGGTGTTTGTTTACCTCTCTGGTGTTGTGCAGGACTTTAGCTTCAATGTCGTAGCGCTCCTCGTCCACCATGTGGATCTTGGAGTGTAGGTCCTCACAGAGTCTCTACGTGGACATGAGCAGACATGAAGGAGCTGCCATGTGCACTGATGACAAGTCAGGAGATAAAGTACCTGCAGCTCCTCTAAGTTCATGGAGTTGGTCTCCAACACAGGTGCTTTGTCATCCAAGTAGTTATTCTTCTGCTCCTCCTTGTCCACCATCTCCTGCTCCAGATGCTCTTTGGCCCTGGCCACCATCAAACTCTGTGACACAGCTGCTTTACTTCCTGCTCCTCGGCCCCTGAACACTTCCACCTTAACACCTCCACCTGAACACTTCCACCTGAACACTCACCTTCAGCATGAGCTTGCGAGAAGCCGAGATTTTAGATTTCCTCTGCAACAACAATCAAAGACGTCGATGAGAATTGGCGTGTTGAAAAAATTCTATTGGTGTTGTTCCCGTAATATGTACAATCAATCAATCAATCAACCATCCATCCATCCATCCATCTTCAACGGCTTATCCGGAATGGGGTCGCGGAGACAACAGCTCCAGCAGAGACCCCCAGACTTCCCTCTCCAGAGCAACATTAGCAACTTCCTCCTGGGGAATCCCGAAGCGTTCCCGGGCCAGAGAGGAGATGTAATCCCCCCATCTGGTCCTTGGCCTGCCCCGGGGTATCCTCCCAGTGGGACGTGCAACGAGGACCTCCCGAGGGAGACGCTCGTGAGGCATCCCCACGAGATGGCCGAACCACCTAAGCTGGCTCCTTTCCAAGCGATGCTCCGAGTCTCTCTCGGGTGACTGAACTTCTCACCCTATCTCTAAGGGATATGCCAGCCACCCTTCTGAGGAAACTCATTTCGGCCGCTTGTATCCGCGATCTTATTCTTTGGGTCATGACCCACACTTCATGACCACAGGTGAGAGTAGGAATGTAGATAGCTCGGTAGACTTAGAGCTTTGCCTTCTGGCTCAGCTCTCGTTTGGTTGCAACAGTGCGGCAGAGAGACTGCAATGCTGCCCCAGCTGCTCCCATTCTCCGGCTGATTTCCTTCTCCATCTTTCCCTCACTCGTGAACAAGACCCCGAGATACTTCAACTCCTCCACCTGGGACAGAGTCTCGTTCTCTACGTGGACTGTACAAACCATCGGTTTCCTGCTGAGAACTATGGCCTAAGATTTGGAGATGCTGATCCTCATTCCAGCCGCTGAACACTTGGCTGCGAACCGATCCAGTGAGAGCTGAAGGTCACAAACCGAAGGTGCCATCAGGACCACATCATCTGCAAACAGCATTGACGCAACCTTTAGCCCCCCGAGACGTATACCCTCTCCGCCATGGCTACGACTCTGCCTAGAAATCCTGTCCATGAAAACCACAAACAGGGTAGGTGACAGAGCGCAGTCCTGGCGGAGACCAACCCCCACTGGAAACGGATCCGACTTACATCCAAGCACCTGGATACAACTCTCGCTTTGGTTGTACAGAGATTGGATGGCCCTCAGCAGGGTTCCCCTCACCCCGTACTTCCTCACCTCCCACAAGATCTCCTGGGGGACCCGGTCATACGCCTTCTCCAAATCCGCAAAGCACATGTAGACTGGATAGGCATACTCCCAGGCCTTCTCCAGGATTCCCGCAAGAGTAAAGAGCTGGTCAGTTGTTCCACGACCAGGACGGAATCCACATTGCTCCTCTTGAACCTGAGGTTCGACTATCGGCCGGACCCTCCTTTCCAGTACCTTGGCGTAAACTTTCCCAGGGAGACTGAGTAGTGTGATACCCCTGTAATTAGCACACACCCTCTGGTCCCCCATTTTGAAAAGGGGAACCACCACCCCAGTCTGCCACTCCCTCGGCACTGTCCCAGACTTCCACGCAATGTTAAAAAGGCGTATCAACCAAGACAGCCCCTCAACACCCAGAGCCCTCAGCATTTCTGGACAGATCTCGTCAACCCCCGGAGCTTTGCCACTGTGGAGTTGTCTAACTACCTCAGTGACTTCACTCTGAGAGATCGACATCGATCCCCCATCATCCTCAGGCTCCGCTCCTGTCAGGAAGGGTGTGTCTGATGTAATTGGGTTCAGGTGTTCCTCAAAGTGCCTTTTCCAACGCCCTACGACTTCCTCACTAGACGTCAGCGGAGTTCCATCCTTTCTGTACACAGCTTGGATGGTTCCCTGCTTCCCCCTCATGAGGAGCCGTATGGTCTTCCAGAACATATATATATATGTATATATATATCCTTCATTAGAAGAATAGAGGACTTTTAAATATGATGAAAAGTGTCTTACCTCAGGCCTGTTGGACGCATGAGACAGAAAAGCCAAAATAATAATTAATAACAATAATAATAATAAAATAGTACATGTTGCTGTGAGGCTGTAACAGAAGTGATGACTGGACACACACTTACACTTTCTCCGGCATGTTGGCTGTCTAAATGACCCTGGAAGACAAAAATAACACCTTTTAGCTTTGGACTTGTGGACTTGGGGACTCCCAGAGGATCTTAGTACACTTTCCATTTTAGTTGGAACATTCCAGAACATTGACAACTGTCTGCTGGTCCCAGAAGGACACTATTTATGCATAGATGTTATATATATATATATATATATATATATATATATATATATATATATATATATATATATATATATATGTGTATGTTATATATATACTGTATGTTCTACATATGTCACCACAGTCTTTAGGCACAATAATCCTCTTTATAGAAATTCATGTTTTACAAACTCAGTCCGGAGATTTCCATGTTTTTGTTTTTTTATTTCTCATTCATTCTTTATTTGCTTTATCTGCTGTGTTGTTTAGTCATCTTTCATGTCAAGGTTTCAAAAAACATTTTCCATAAAAAATAATGGAAAATGTTTGCATAAATTAATGTTTACATTGACTTAGGACTATTTATGTAATGTTACCCTGATAGTGAGTAAGCAAGTCAATGTTATTTATAAAGCACTTTTCACAGGTCTAATCACTAAGCACTGTACAAAACATAGCTGAAGTAAAACAACAATTCAATGAAAATAACATCATCATAAAAATGATACAAAGTGGATTAAAATTATCATTAAAAGGTGCATTAACTAAAAGCTAAAAGAAACTAACAGAAAAGTTTTCAAATGAGACTAACATGCTAACCTCACAAACATGAGACTAACATGCTAACTTCACAAACATGAGACTAACATGCTAACTTCACAAACATGAGACTAACATGCTAACTTCACAAACATGAGACTAACATGCTAACTTCACAAACATGAGACTAACATGCTAACTTCACAAACATGAGATTAACATGCTAACTTCACAAACATGAGACAAACATGTTAACTTCACAAACATGAGACTAACATGCTAACTTCACAAACATGAGACTAACATGCTAACTTCACAAACATGAGACTAACATGCTAACTTCACAAACATGAGACTAACATGCTAACTTCACAAACATGAGACTAACATGCTAACTTCACAAACATGAGACTAACATGCTAACTTCACAAACATGAGACTAACATGCTAACTTCACAAACATGAGACTAACATGCTAACTTCACAAACATGAGACTAACATGCTAACTTCACAAACATGAGACTAACATGCTAACTTCACAAACATGAGACTAACATGCTAACTTCACAAACATGAGACTAACATGCTAACTTCACAAACATGAGACTAACGTGCTAGCTTCACAAACATGAGACTAACATGTTAACTTCACGAACATGAGACTAACATGCTAACTTCACAAACATGAGACTAACATGTTAACTTCACAAACATGAGACTAACATGCTAACTTGCGTGAATGATCATCAGATAGTCGCCAACATGAGCTAAAGTCTAACAAGCGATGAAAACTCATGAAATATGCTAAGAGTCACACAGGTGCTAAACACAATGCTGATGATGTCATGAGTGAAATAGAAAAGGTGAAGTTGTCATGTTAGTCATCTTACCTCTGCAAGAACACACACACTGAAAGTGATGGAGGGAAGAGAACCACGATATTTATCTCTCACCCTCTCTTTGTCCCGCCTCCCTTGGTACATTTAAATATTCACACACACACACACACACACACACACACACACACACACACACACACACACACACACACACACACACACACACACACACACACACACATTCATGTATTTGTTACCTTCTTGAGACCTGCGAAAAATGCCTCCCTCTTTAGGACCAACCTTTCTCGATATATAAATATGTGTATTTACAACATTGATAATATATGCAAATATGAAAAGGTATGTTTTTAGTAATTTTTTATTTTTTTTGGAAGTTTTGTTTATTGGTTTATAATTTTCATTATTTACTTCTTTATTACAGTATGTTTATATATATATATATATATATATATATATATATATATATATATATATATATATATATATATATATTATTATTATTTTTTTTTTTTAATTAATTTTGGCCAAAGCGGGCACATTTTAATTTCTTACACACACATGTTATTTCATATGTTGACCAGAGGGGGAGCACTTTTAAAACCGACACACAGCTTTCAGCACAGTCTCACTCAAGAGCAGACAAACATTACAGGGAGACAGAACAGGATCAAACATTACAGGGAGACAAAACAGGATCAAACATTACAGGAAGACAGAACAGGATCAAACATTACAGGGAGACAAAACAGGATCAAACATTACAGGGAGACAGAACAGGATCAAACATCACAGGGAGACAGAACAGGATCAAACATTACAGGGAAACAGAACAGGATCAAACATCACAGGGAGACAGAACAGGATCAAACATTACAGGGAGACAGAACAGGATCAAACATTACAGGGAGACAAAACAGGATCAAACATTACAGGGAAACAGAACAGGATCAAACATTACAGGGAGACAGAACAGGATCAAACATTACAGGGAGACAAAACAGGATCAAACATTACAGGGAGACAGAACAGGATCAAACATTACAGGGAGACATAACAGGATCAAACATTACAGGGAGACAGAACAGGATCAAACATTATAGGGAGACAGAACAGGATCAAACATTACAGGGAGACAAGAACAGGATCAAACATTACAGGGAGACAGAACAGGATCAAACATTACGGGGAGACAGAACAGGACCGCTGACGGGTCAGCCGACTTCCGGCACCCCTTAAAAAGGTGGAAAACAGGTAAACATTGGTGGGGGCGGGGATGCGTAAAAAAAATATTCAGTCTAAGTCTGGACTCCCGGGGAGGGATTCCAGACTGAGACCAGGAAAAAAAAAACCTCAATAGCCATAGTACACACAAACAAGTTACAAAGAACACACAAGACTTTCAACAGGGTCAATTTGAAAAAAATCTCTCCTTTTTGGGACCACCCTCATTTTGATAGATTTCACCACCTAATGAGACTGTGCAATGTTATTGATTTATGTCATCACTTGTTCACACCTCATATGGAAGATACTTTTCCTTCTTCATGTCTCAAGAAGGGTAGAAACACACACGCACACACACACACACACACACTGACTGTTGTCAGGTTCAAACACCAAACTATCTAATAAACAAGACAAGAAGCAAGGAATCAGGCAGCCAGAGTTCAATTTTGCTCATGAGGAGAAACGTTTGGGGCTGCACACTCCGTTACAGTCTCCCACCACGCTCTGAGGGGCAGTCCCACGTGCTCCTCTATTTATTCGGGAGTTCCCTAGTTAACATCACTGAGACTGCTTCTAGGGGGCGGGGACACATATTACGCAAGCGGCCCCAGTATCACGGTACGTGATCATTCAGAATGCAAATGTGCTTGAGCTCGAGATTTCGCCCTGGCTCTGCTTTGTCTGCGCGATGTCGTCTTGTCTTCGTTGAGGCACTTGAAGTCCGTCCTTGTCTGTTTCAGCGAGCTGGAAGACAAGAAACTGCTGCTGCGAGGCAACTTGCAGTGGAAGATAATGAGTTGTGTGCCTTTGCACGGATAGAAAAGTACAACTCGTTAATAACTATCGCAACGGCGTTTAAGCATAAGAGTTGTGTGATAAGTTCTACGTAATTATTCTAACAAGTGTATGTATTCCATCTAAGATAGTCTTAGTTCATCCGTCGGGTCGACCAGGACCACACTAGTCATCGTAGGGGAATGGATGACTAAGTGACTTGTGCGATGACTTGGATTTAAGTGAAGAAGACTTGCGCAGTTCGTCGACCTCACTCTCTCGCCGAGACCATCTCGATCCAGTGGCAAGTGCTTTGTAATAACAAGTGATAAGATGAAGATTTTATTGCACTTTCATGTTGTAAATTTGAATGAATGTTGGGTGTGTATGTATATGTATATATGTCTATGTTTTAAGGATTTAACGGTAAATGGTTTAAAAATGAACCGGGGTACAATTCTCGACAGTTAGTAATACCGTTTACATTTAAAAAAAACAAAAAACGTCATTTATGAATGCATTTTAGGCAACCCTGCTCACTTCCTGGAAATGGAGTCACAGCAGCACACGAGCGTCCTTTGGCTAGAAGAAACATGGCGGAACACAACTCCAATACAGAGATTTACCCTCAGAGTACACAGAGCCGAGCGCATGGTTCAACTTCATCTTCCTTCGCTTCAGTTCCCAGTCTGGGCGTGTGTTGAAGAGCGCACTGCTGTTATTAGATGGACACACTAAAAGTATGCGGTGAAGGAGGGAAAAAAACAGATGGTGTCCGTCAGCTGTGACTGAGAGTTAATGACGTGAGGAAACATGCAGCAGGCCATGTGTCAGGAACATTGTCAATGTATATTTAGATGTATATTCATGTATAAGTATATCTATATACATGTATATGTATATCTATATACATGTATATATGTATATACATATATATCTATAAGTATACACATGTATAAGTATATCTATATACATGTATACATGTATATATGTATATACATATATACATGTATGTATATACATGTATATGTGTATCTATATACATGTATGTATATATATACAGTCAAGAAAATAAGTATTTGAACACCCTGCTATTTTGCAAGTTCTCCCACTTAGAAATCACGGAGGTGTCTGAAATTTTCATGGTAGGTGCATGTCCACTGTATGAGAGATAACCTAAAAAGAAAAATCCGTAAATCACAATCTATGATTTTTTAACAATTTATTTGTGTGATACAGCTGAAAATAAGTATTTTAACACCAACATTAATATTTGGTAGAGAAGCCTTTGTTTGCAATTACAGAGTTCAAACGTTTCCTGTAGTTCTTCACCAGGTTTGCACAGACTACAGGAGGGATTCTGGCCCACTCCTCCACACAGATCTTCTCTAGATCAGTCAGGTTTCTGGGCTGTCGCTGAGTAACACAGACTTTCAGCTCCCTCCAAAGATTTTCAATTGGATTTAGGTCTGGAGACTGGCTAGGCCACTCCAGAACCTTGATATGGTTCTTACGAAGCCACTTCTTGGTTTTCCTGGCTGTGTGCTTTGGGTCATTGTCATGTTGGAAGATCCAGCCACGACTCATCTTCAGTGATCTGACTGAGGGAAGGAGGTTTTTGGCCAAAATCTCACAATACATGGCTGCAGTCATCCTCTCCTTAATACAGTACAGTCGTCCTGTCCCATGAGCAGAAAAACACCCCCAAAGCATGATGCTACCACCCCCATGCTTCACAGTAGGGATGGTGTTCTTGGGATGGTACGCATCATTCTTCTTCCTCCAAACACGCACAGTGGAATTATGACCAAAAAGGTCAGTTTTGGTCTCACCTGTCCACAAAACTTTCTCCCATGACTCCTCTGGATCATCTAAATGGTCATTGGCAAACTTAAGACGGGCCTTAACATGTGCTGGTTTAAGCAGGGGAACCTTCCGTGCCATGCATGATTTCAAAGCATGACGTCTTAGTGTATTACCAACAGTGACCATGGAAACAGTGGTCCCAGCTCTTTTCAGGTCATTGACCAAGTCCTGCCGTGTAGTCCTAGGCTGATTCCTCACCTTTATTAGCATCATTGAGACCCCACAAGGCGATATCTTGCATGGGGCTCCACTCCGATTGAGATTGACCGTCATGTTTAGCTTCTTCCATTTTCTGATGATTGCTCCAACAGTGGACCTTTTTTCACCAAGCTGCTTGGCAATTTCTCCGTAGCCCTTTCCATCCTTGTGGAGTTGTACAATTTTGTCTCTGGTGTCTTTGGACAGCTCTTTGGTCTTAGCCATGCTGAATGTTTGGGTCTTACTGATTGTATGGGGTGGGCAGGTGTCTTTATGCAGGTAACGACCTCACACAGGTGCATCTGATTCAGGATTATACAGTGGAGTGGAGGAGGACTTTTAAAGGCGGACTAACAGGTCTTTGAGGGTCAGAATTCTAGCTGATAGACAGGTGTTCAAATACTTATTTTCAGCTGTATCACACGAATAAATTGTTAAAAAATCATAGATTGTGATTTCTGAATTTTTCTTTTTAGGTTATCTCTCATACAGTGGACATGCACCTATCGTGAAAATTTCAGACCCCTCCGTGATTTCAAAGTGGGAGAACTTGCAAAATAGCAGGGTGTTCAAATACTTATTTTCTTGACTGTATATATATATATATATATATATATATATATATATATATATATATATATATATATATATCAGTGATGTGTGGTGAGGTTGATGGCTGGTGAGGCACTGACTTCATCACAGTCAGATTTACAAACATATGAACCCTAAAGAGTATCTTATTCACCATTTGATTGGCAGCAGTTAACGGGTTATGTTTAAAAGCTCATACCAGCATTCTTCCCTGCTTGGCACTCAGCATCAAGGCTTGGAATTGGGGGTTAAATCACCAAAAATGATTCCCGGGCGTGGCGCCGCTGCTGCCCACTGCTCCCCTCACCTCCCAGGGGGTGATCAAGGGGATGGGTCAAATGCAGAGGACACATTTCATTACACCTAGTGTGTGTGTGACAATCATTGCTACTTTAACTTAACTTTAACTTTACACATACAAACTGTAGCACACAAAAAAGCACATTTAATAAAAAAAACGTTATTATGGTCTTACCTTTACTTATAAATGAAGTCCATGCGCAGGTCCTTCTGACCAAAAGCATCGATAACTTGTTTATAGAAGTCTTCCTTATCTTTCTTCAGTTTTAAAAGTCTCTCTGTCTCGATGGAGATCTTCCTTTAATTATTACCTCCTGCTTCCATTGAAAGTCCAGTTTAGAGAACTGTCCTGCCCTCACTATATGTGTTGAGGTTATACAGCTTGGCAGACAGCTAACAACCAATACAGGACGTTCTAATAAAGTTCCAAAGCAGATGAATCCATTTAGGCTCTTTATTGTTGTTGATCTTGCTTTGTCTTGCACCGGACTTTTATTTATTTTTTTGTAAAAGTGAAATCCACACAATAACAATGTATAAGCTATATGATTCAACCAACACACTGAAATGTAATACACAATATGTAAACATCAGCTCCACACAAATAAGTGTTGAAACTATATCTATGGTGGAAATACACGACCGGCAGCCATTTTAAGTCCTCAAGCATTCATTAAATTAGTGCACAAACATGGTTTTTCAATACACATCTTACTATCAAAAGAAGCCACTTTCCACCTTCATATTGAGCCACATAAACAAGTTCAACAGTTTACTTACACACTTATCTTTTCCAAGGCTTGTAAGAGCTAACACAACTTGTCTACTTCTTATTGTCTCATGAACTGAACTAACATCGTAAACCGGAAGTGCCCAAACTGATGACGTGCAGCATTTTCCCATCGCCACAAGGTGTCAGTAATAGTCCACAATCAAACGGGCATAACAAAAACTGTTTTATTTTAGATATGTAATCCTCCATGTTAAAAGTCCAGGCGAGAGGAAAACATAAACAATCGCTAACTGTTGCTGCTTGTTGTCACTTATTCTGCAGCCGAGTAGTCGCAAAAATGATCCGGGATCACTAGCGCCCTCTACCACCGTGAGGCGGGATTACTGCGAGCCTCAGCCAGTGCGTCTAAGCAGCCGTTTTATGATTGCTCAGCACAAGAAATACGTTACACACATACAGTTGTTGACAAAATACACTGTACATTATATACCTTAGCTAACTAAACTATGGAAATCCATCTATCCATCCATCCATCTTCTTCCGCTTATCCGAGGTCGGGTCGCGGGGGAAGCAGCCTAAGCAGGGAAGCCCAGATTCTCCTCTCCCCAGCCACTTGGTCCAGCTCCTCCCGGGGAATCTCGAGGCGTTCCCAGGCCAGCCGGGAGACATAGTCTTCCCAACGTGTCCTAGGTCTTCCCCGTGGCCTCCTACTGGTTGGACGGGCCCTAAACACCTCCCTAGGGAGGCGTTCGGGTGGCATCCTGACCAGTGCCCGAACCACCTCATCTGGCTCCTCTCCATGTGGAGGAGCAGCGGCTTTACTTTGAGCTCCTCCCGGATGACAGAGCTTCTCACCCTGTCTCTAAGGGAGAGCCCCGCCACCCGGCGGAGGAAACTCATTTCGGCCGCTTGCACCCGTGATCTTGTCCTTTCGGTCATAACCCAAAGCTCATGACCATAGGTGAGGATGGGAACGTAGATCGACCGGTAAATTGAGAGCTTTGCCTTCCGGCTCAGCTCCTTCTTCACCACAACGGATCAATACAGCGTCCGCATTACTGAAGACGCCGCACCGATCCGCCTGTCGATCTCACGATCCACTTTTCCCTCACTCGTGAACAAGACTGCTAGGTACTTGAACTCCTCCACTTGGGGCAGGGTCTCCTCCCCAACCCGGAGATGGCACTCCACCCTTTTCCGGGCGAGAACCATGGACTCGGACTTGGAGGTCCTGATCAGTCGCTTCACACTCTGCTGTGAACCGATCCAGTGAGAGCTGAAGATCTTGGCCAGATGAAGCCGTCAGGACCACATCATCTGCAAAAAGCAGAGACCTAATCCTGCAGCCACCAAACCAGATCCCCTCAACAACTTGACTGCGCCTAGAAATTCTGTCCATAAAAGTTATGAACAGATTGGGTGACAAAGGGCAGCCTTGGCGGAGTCCAACCCTCACTGGAAACGTGTCCGACTTACTGCCGGCAATGCGGACCAAGCTCTGACACTGATCATACAGGGAGCGGACCGCCACAATCAGACAGTCCGTTACCCCATACTCTCTGAGCACTCCCCACAGGACTTCCCGAGGGACACGGTCGAATGCCTTCTCCAAGTCCACAAAACACATGTAGACTGGTTGGGCAAACTCCCATGCACCCTCAAGGACCCTGCCCAGAGTATAGCGCTGGTCCACAGTTCCACGACCAGGACCAAAACCACACTGTTCCTCCTGAATCCGAGGTTCGACTATTCGGCGTAGCCTCCTCTCCAGTACACCTGAATAGACCTTACCGGGAAGGCTGAGGAGTGTGATCCCACGATAGTGGGAACACACCCTCCGGTTCCCCTTCTTAAACTATGGAAATGTATAATATAGTTCACATAGCAATACGGTCTCACTGCACAGCAGGCCAGCAGTTAGCCGAGTCATTGCGCAATCCATGGTGAGGCACAACTGAGTGACGTGCCTCAACTGGCTGCTGATTCACCGCAATGCTCTTCTCAGTATTTGAACGGCAAATGTGAAAATTCAGCGATTTATATTCAGCGATGAATACAAATAATCTAAAACTGGTGAAGTTAAATGGAAAATAACTTTATAGTATAATCACTGGATACATATAACAATTTAATTAATTTTTTTTCTTTTTACATTTTTTTTCTTTCCATGATGGCAGGTGAGGCCCCTGACTGCACATCACTGATGTATATATATGTATATTTATATCTATATACATGTATATATGTATGTATGTACATGTAGCTCTATATGTACAAACCCTGTTTCCATATGAGTTGGGAAATTGTGTTAGGTGTAAATATAAACGGAATACAATGATTTGCAAATCCTTTTCAACCCATATTCAATTGAATATGCTACAAAGACAACATATTTGATGTTCAAACTGATAAAAAAATGTTTTTGCAAATAATCATTAACTTTAGAATTTGATGCCAGCAACACGTGACAAAGAAGTTGGGAAAGGTGGCAATAAATACTGATAAAGTTGAGGAATGCTCATCAAACACTTATTTGGAACATCCCACAGGTGTGCAGGCTAATTGGGAACAGGTGGGTGCCATGATTGGGTATAAAAACAGCTTCCCAAAAAAAGCTCAGTCTTTCACAAGAAAGGATGGGGCGAGGTACACCCCTTTGTCCACAACTGCGTGAGCAAATAGTCAAACAGTTTAAGAACAACCTTTCTCAAAGTGCAATTGCAAGAAATTTAGGGATTTCAACATCTACGGTCCATAATATCATCAAAAGGTTCAGAGAATGTGGAGAAATCACTCCACGTAAGCGGCATGGCCGGAAACCAACATTGAATGACTGTGACTTTTCATCCCTCAGACGGCACTGTATCAAAAACCCACATCAATCTCTAAAGGATATCACCACATGGGCTCAGGAACACTTCAGAAAACCACTGTCACTAAATACAGTTGGTCGCTACATCTGTAAGTGCAAGTTAAAGCTCTACTATGCAAGGCGAAAGCCATTTATCAACAACACCCAGAAACGCCGCTGGCTTCTCTGGGCCCGAGATCATCTAAGATGGACTCATGCAAAGTGGAAAAGTGTTCTGTGGTCTGACGAGTCCACATTTCAAATTTTTTTTGGAAATATTCGACATCGTGTCATCCGGACCAAAGGGAAAGCGAACCATCCAGACTGTTATCGACGCAAAGTTCAAAAGCCAGCATCTGTGATGGTATGGGGGTGTATTAGTGCCCAAGGCATGGGTAACTTACACATCTGTGAAGGCACCATTAATGCTGAAAGGTACATACAGCTTTTGGAACAACATATGTTGCCATCTATGCGCAGTCTTTTTCATGGACGCCCCTGCTTATTTCAGCAAGACAATGCCAAGCCACATTCAGCACGTGTTACAACAACGTGGTATCGTAAACAAAGAGTGCGGGTACTTTCCTGGCCCGCCTGCAGTCCAGACCTGTCTCCCATCGAAAATGTGTGGCGCATTATGAAGCCTAAAATAGCACACAAAGAGACACCCCCGGACTGTTGAACGACTGAAGCTCTACATAAAACAAGAATGGGAAATAATTCCATATTTCAAACCTTCAACAATTAGTTTCCTCAGTTCCCAATCGTTTATTGAGTGTTGTTAAAAGGAAAGGTGATGTAACACAGTGGTGAACATGCCCTTTCCCAACTACTTTGGCACGTGTTGCAGCCATGAAATTCTAAAGTTAATGATTATTTGCACAAAAAAAAATAAAGTTTATTAGTTTGAACATCAAATATGTTGTCTTTGTAGCATATTCAATTGAATATGGCTTGAAAAGGATTTGCAAATCATTGTATTCCGTTTATATTTACATCTAACACAATTTCCCAACTCATATGGAAACGGGGTTTGTACATGTATAAGTGTATATATATATACATGTGTATATATATATGTAAATGTACATCTATATACATGTATGTATGTATATACATGTATATATGTATACGTATATCTACATGTATATACATGTATATATACAGTATGTATATATGCATATGAGAATATATTAAGTGTTCCAGAGGTGTTAGAAGATGTTAAAGGTGTTCCAGAGTATTCTCTTGGATTTTCTGCCGCTGGTTTCATGTGGTGTACTTTCCATCTGCTGCATCATTTCACACAGGAAGACCAACGAGCACAAAGGGACAAAACCTTGGAATGAAAGAGTGCTGACTCAGGATTTTTATTGAGTGTCACCAAGATGACATGTGACATCTGACATGTGACATGTGACATGCGACATCTGACATGTGACATGTGACATGCGACATTTGACATGTGACATGTGACATCTGACATCTGACATGTGACATCTGACATGTGACATGTGACGTGCTAAAGCAGAGCAGATTATTACTGCACAACTATAACTCTTAAACAAGGTTTTGCTTTTGCTGCATAATGACTAAGTTAGCAGGTTTAACTCAGTCCAACAACCTGGAGACGTGGCTTCGGTCCTGGCTTTACTGGAGTTTAGTTAGTAGTCCTCCGCCAAGATCATAACCAAACTATTTCGGACCAAAGTTCGTGCGAAAGCAACCTGAAAATCAACACACAATCGATATCAACACAATGCAACATTACTGAGAGGGTATGACTAAAATATGCAGATTTACTTGACTAAAGTGTAGATACTTGATGCAGATTTACTTTACTAAAGTGTAGATACTTGATGCAGATTTACTTTACTAAAGTGTAGATACTTGATGCAGATTTACTTGACTAAAGTGTAGATACTTGATGCAGATTTACTTTACTAAAGTGTAGATACTTGATGTAGATTTACTTGACTAAAGTGTAGATACTTGATGCAGATTTACTTGACTAAAGTGTAGATACTTGATGCAGATTTACTTGACTAAAGTGTAGATACTTGATGTAGATTTACTTTACTAAAGTGTAGATACTTGATGCAGATTTACTTGACTAAAGTGTAGATAATTGATGTAGATTTACTTTACTAAAGTGTAGATACTTGATGCAGATTTACTTGACTAAAGTGTAGATACTTGATGCAGATTTACTTTACTAAAGTGTAGATACTTGATGCAGATTTACTTGACTAAAGTGTAGATACTTGATGCAGATTTACTTTACTAAAGTGTAGATACTTGATGTAGATTTACTTGACTAAAGTGTAGATACTTGATGCAGATTTACTTGACTAAAGTGTGGATACTTGATGCAGATTTACTTTACTAAAGTGTAGATACTTGAAGCAGATTTACTTGACCAAAGTGTAGATACTTGATGCAGATTTACTTGACTAAAGTGTAGATAATTGATGTAGATTTACTTTACTAAAGTGTAGATACTTGATGCAGATTTACTTGACTAAAGTGTAGATACTTGATGCAGATTTACTTGACTAAAGTGTAGATACTTGATGCAGATTTACTTTACTAAAGTGTAGATACTTGATGTAGATTTACTTGACTAAAGTGTAGATACTTGATGCAGATTTACTTGACTAAAGTGTAGATACTTGATGTAGATTTACTTTACTAAAGTGTAGATACTTGATGCAGATTTACTTGACTAAAGTGTAGATACTTGATGCAGATTTACTTGACTAAAGTGTAGATACTTGATGCAGATTTACTTTACTAAAGTGTAGATACTTGATGCATATTTACTTTACTAAAGTGTAGATACTTGATGTAGATTTACTTGACTAAAGTGTAGATACTTGATGCAGATTTACTTGACTAAAGTGTAGATACTTGATGCAGATTTACTTGACTAAAGTGTAGATACTTGATGTAGATTTACTTTACTAAAGTGTAGATACTTGATGCAGATTTACTTGACTAAAGTGTAGATAATTGATGTAGATTTACTTTACTAAAGTGTAGATACTTGATGCAGATTTACTTGACTAAAGTGTAGATACTTGATGCAGATTTATTTTACTAAAGTGTAGATACTTGATGCAGATTTACTTGACTAAAGTGTAGATACTTGATGCAGATTTACTTTACTAAAGTGTAGATACTTGATGTAGATTTACTTGACTAAAGTGTAGATACTTGATGCAGATTTACTTGACTAAAGTGTGGATACTTGATGCAGATTTACTTTACTAAAGTGTAGATACTTGATGCAGATTTACTTGACCAAAGTGTAGATACTTGATGCAGATTTACTTGACTAAAGTGTAGATACTTGATGCAGATTTACTTGACTAAAGTGTAGATACTTGATGCAGATTTACTTGACAAAGTGTAGATACTTGATGCAGATTTACTTGACGAAAGTGTAGATACTTGATGCAGATTTACTTGACTAAAGTGTAGATACTTGATGCAGATTTACTTGACTAAAGTGTAGATAATTGATGTAGATTTACTTTACTAAAGTGTAGATACTTGATGCAGATTTACTTGACTAAAGTGTAGATACTTGATGCAGATTTACTTGACAAAGTGTAGATACTTTATGCAGATTTACTTGACGAAAGTGTAGATACTTGATGCAGATTTACTTGACTAAAGTGTAGATACTTGATGCAGATTTACTTGACTAAAGTGTAGATACTTGATGTAGATTTACTTTATTAAAGTGTAGATACTTGATGCAGATTTACTTGACTAAAGTGTAGATACTTGATGTAGATTTACTTTATTAAAGTGTAGAAACTTGATGCAGATTTACTAAAGGGCAGATACTTGATGTAGATTTACTAAAGTGTAGATACTTGATGCAGATTTACTAAAGTGTAGATACTTGATGCAGATTTACTAAAGTGTTGATAATTGACACAGATTTACTAAATTGTAGATACTTGATGTAGATTTACTAAAGTGTAGATACTTGATGCAGATTTACTAAAGTGTAGATATGGGTATGGTAAGCAAGTCACCAAGTTGAATGTGAATGTGCCAGTGTATTATTTGTGGTAGTACAGTGTAGTATAGTGTAGTATTTGTGGTAGTACAGTGTAGTACAGTGTAGTTCAGTGTAGTATTTGTTGTAGTACAGTGTAATACAGTGTAGTATTTGTTGTAGTACAGTGTAATACAGTGTAGTATTTGTGGTAGTACAGTGTAGTATTTGTGGTAGTACAGTGTAGTATTTGTTGTAGTACAGTGTAGTATTTGTGGTAGTATAGTGTAGTACAATACTTACTATTACAGTAGATTTCACCTTCATGGTCGGCCACATTGGTAAAATCCAGTTTTGTCCCACAGTCAGCACAAGAGAAGCAGCGTTTGTGCCACCACTGCGAGGAGGAAGTCAAAGTACATATTTGTGAAAATGACGACGTTTAGAATTCTCCCAATCTTTCTTACGTTGGTGGTGTAGGCGACCTTCTCGGCCGGGTACACGGTGTCGTCGCACCGTGGGCACGTGTCAGCGTTCATGGTGACCTTGGAGGTATTGGTAGGGCTTCTCTGTCAGAACGTACAAGGGTTTAGTCCACTAGTGTGCAGTACTCAGATGTCACCAGCAGAGGTGCTGCTGAGTAGTTCTGCTTCATGCAACACGAGTCATACCAAAGACTATAAAGATGGGAGCCATTACCTCCCTGCTTGGCACTCAGCATCAAGGCTTGGAATTGGGGGTTAAATCACCTAAAAATGATTCCTGGGCGTGGCCGCCGCTGCTGCTCTCTGCTCCCCTCACCTCCCAGGGGGTCAAATGCAGAGGGTATTTTCACCACACCTGGTGTGTGTGTGTGTGTGTGTGTGTGTGTGTGTGTGTGTGTGTGTGTGTGTGTGTGTGTGTGTGTGTGTGTGTGTGACTATCATTGCTACTTTAACTTGAACCTAACTTAGCTGCCACCAAATGAAATAAAATATGTTTATTTACATTCTTTCATCTTTTAACTACTGATTGTGTTCTAATGATCTATTTAGTGAATTAATGACACTTTTCACTATTTAAAGATGTGTTTTTTTGTTTTTATTTACTCCCATTTGGCCTCGTTAGCATTTCATGAAAGTATTAATCTATCAAAGTCAGTGGGCGGGCCTAACACTAATTAGTCCAATCATTGCAGAGTGGAACCAATCAGGTGTTAGGACCCGCCCACTGACTCTGATGAGTTTGACAAACCCAATAAATAATATGTCATTAAATTAATAAATCATTAAAAAATTAAAATCCTAATTTAAATGGTGAAATAATTAATTAAATTGTGAAATAATAACAAAAATGTATTTAATTATTGAAAATAACACATTTATGTATTCCAATGAAACAATTAGGTCAGGATTAAGTTCCAGACCAAAACCACAACAGGTTTCTTACCCGAGGGTCCAAGTTCCTACCTGCACTGATGCTGAGGTCTGCTGGTGGGCTGGCAGGAGAGACGTCCACTGGCAGCCAAGACCGAGGGAGGCTTGAAGGACCCCAGGCTGAGGAGTGGGAGGAGTCAGGGAGGGTCACGTGACATTGAGGGTTTGCTGCTTTTTTTCTTGTTTTCCACAAAAAGGTCACAGACCTTTAATATGAATAAATGAATAATAAATAAATAAAACATTCTCAAGCAAAATATCTCCTCAAAGTTAAAAAAAAAAGTTCAAAGCATTATTTTATTTGGAATCCTTCACCATCCTCATGTGAGGCAAGAACACAGCTTCTCTTCTCTCAGTCCTGAATAGAAGTCAGCTAACAATGGAGTCAATAGGGGGCGCTCTATTCCGCCTGTAACCTGTTTGGAAAACATCCCAAAACCTTTGAAATACACGCTGTCATTATTTAACTTGTTTTTCATGTAAGAAATATTTTTAAATTATGTATTATGTGTAAATGTCATTAAAGAATATATATATATATATATATTTTTATGTCCTTAAATCCTCTAGCAGCTATAAAGTTATAAAATGATGTTGCTCAATAGCTTTTTTTTTTTTGTCCTGTCCAACTACTCAGGCAAATCATATTGTTGATGTACAAAAGCAGTGAAGTTGTCAGGTTGTGTAAATGGTAAATAAAAAGAGAATACAACAAATCCTTTTCAACTTATATTCAATTGAATAGACTGCAAAGACAAGATATTTCATGTTCACACTGAGAAACTTTCTTCTTTTTTGCAAATAATCATGAACTTAGAATCGAATGGCAGCAACACATTGCAAAAAAGGCATTTTTACCAGTGTGTTACATGGCCTTTCCTTTTAACAACACTCAGTACAGGTTTGGGAACTGAGGAGACACATTTTTGAAGTGGAATTCTTTCCCATTCTTGCTTGATGTACAGCTTAAGTTGTTCAACAGTCTCCCTTCTCATATTTTAGCCTTCACACATTTTCATTGTCTGGACGACAGGCAGGCCAGCCTAGTACCCACACTCTTTTACTATGAAGCCATGCTGTTGTAACACGTGGCTTGGCATTGTCTTGCTGAAATAAGCAGGGGCGTCCATGATAACAACATATGTTGCTCCAAAAGCTGTATGTACCTTTCAGCATTAATGGTGCCTTCACAGATGTGTAAGTTACCCATGTCTTGGCCACTAATACACCCCCATACCATCACACATGCTGCCTTTTACACTTTCACCCTAGAGCAATCCGGATGGTTCTTTTACTCTTTGGTCCGGAGGACACGATGTCCACAGTTTCCAAAAATAATTAGAAATGTGGACTCGTCAGACCACAGAACACTTTTCCACTTTGCATCAGTCCATCGTAGATGAGCTCGGGCCCAGCGAAGCGTTTCTGGGTGTTGTTGATAAATGGCTTTGGCTTTGCATAGTAGAGTTTTAACTTGCACTTACAGATGTAGCGGCCAACTGTAGTTACTGACAGTGGTTTTCTGAAGTGTTCCTGAGCCCATGTGGTGATGTCCTTTACACACTGATGTGGCTTTTTGATGCAATAGTGCCTGAGGGATCCAAGGTGTGTAATATCATGGCTTACGTGCAGTGATTTCTCCAGATTCTCTGAACCTTTTGATGATATTACGGAGCGTAGATGGTGAAGTACCTAAATTCCTTGCAATAGCTGCTTGAGAAATGTTGTTCTTAAACAATTTGCTCAGGCATTTGTTGACAAAGTGGTGACCCTCGCCCCGTCCTTGTTTGTGAATGACTGAGCATTTCATGGAAGCTGCTTTTATACCCAATCATGGCACCCACCTGTTCCCAATTAGCCTGTTCACCTGTGGGATGTTCCAAATAAGTCTTTGATGAGCATTCCTTAACTTTCTCACTCTTTTTTGCCACTTGTGCCAGCTTTTTTTAAACATGTTGCAGGCATCAAATTCCATCCATCCATTTTCTACCGCTTTTTCCTTTCAGGGTCGCGGGGGGTGCTGGAGCCTATCTCAGCTGCACACTAGGGACCATTTAGTGTTAAAGCCCGGGTTTGAACCCTGATCCATGCTATGAGATGTGGCTGTTGGTTCTAACTGAAGCTGTGGGGGAACTATATAGAACCCTGATCCATGCTATGAGATGTGGCTGTTGGTTCTTACTGAAGCTGTGGGGGAACTATATAGAACCCTGATCCATGCTATGAAATGTGGCTGTTGGTTCTAACTGAAGCTGTGGGGGATCTATATAGAACCCTGATCCATGCTATGAGATGTGCCTGTTGGCTCTAACTGAAGCTGTGGGGGAACTATATAGAACCCTGATCCATGCTATGAGATGTGGCTGTTGGTTCTTACTGAAGCTGTGGGGGAACTATATAGAACCCTGATCCATGCTATGAGATGTGGCTGTTGGTTCTAACTAAAGCTGTGGAAGAACTATATAGAACCCTGATCCATGCTATGAGATGTGGCTGTTGGTTCTAACTGAAGCTGTGGGGGAACTATATAGAACCCTGATCCATGCTATGAGATGTGGCTGTTGGTTCTAACTGAAGCTGTGGGGTAACTATATAGAACCCTGATCCATGCTATGAGATGTGCCTGTTGGTTCTAACTGAAGCTGTGGGGGAACTATATAGAACCCTGATCCATGCTATGAGATGTGGCTGTTTGTTCTAACTGAAGCTGTGGGGAAACTACATAGAACCCTGATCCATGCTATGAGACGTGGCTGTTGGTTCAAACTGAAGCTGTGGGGAAACTATATAGAACCCTGATCCATGCTATGAGATGTGGCTGTTGGTTCTAACTGAAGCTATGGGGGAACTATGTAGAACCCTGATCCATGTTGTGAGATGTGGCTGTTGGTTTTAACTGAAGCTGTGGAGTAACTACATAGAACCCTGATCCATGCTATGAGATGTGGCTGTTGATTCTAACTGAAGCTATGGGGGAACTATGTAGAACCCTGATCCATGTTGTGAGATGTGGCTGTTGGTTTTAACTGAAGCTGTGGAGTAACTATATAGAACCCTGCTCCATGCTATAAATGAGTTTCCAATTCCAAATGTCTGTAGAGTAGTTAGAAGAAAATTCCAATTCTCTCCATCAAAAGCTCTTTCAGCATCCAATGAAACAACAGCGGTTTTTAGACCATGAATAACAGAATAGTCTATCACATTGTGTAGACGGCCAACATTGTTGGACAATTGTCTGCCTTTGATGAAACCTGTTTGATCAGGATGTACTACATATGGAGCGACTTGTTCTCATCTTTGAGCTCATACTTTGCAGATCATTTTAAGATCAGCATTGATCCGGGAGATTGGCCGGTAACTGGATGGAAGTGTTGGGTCTTTATCAGGTTTTAGCAAGAGACTGATCGTGGCAGAGTTCATATTTGGAGGAAGGAATGACTTTTCTTTCATCCCTAAAGCCATTTTTGTAAATACCGGAGCGAGCAGTGACCAGAATGTTTTGTAGAACTCCACAGGGAACCCATCAGGCCCTGGTGCTTTATTGTTTGGCATCTGTTGAAGAGCATCATGAAGTTCATCTACAGAAATAGCAAGATCTAAATTTGATACCTGCCTTGTCTCAATGTCTGAAAGAGATGGGTCAATCTGGGGTGTATACAAGGTTCTGTAAACGTCTCTAAAGATGGAGTTAATTTCCTCAGGAAAGTGCGTAATGTTCCCAGTTGAATCCTATGCAAAACATAAGATGAGTTAGTTAACTCACTTTGCCTGTCTAAGTGCTAACTGTCTGTCACGTTCAAACACAGGACATCTGTTAGACAAGACAAAAGGCAAGGAATCAAACAGAGACAGAATTCAATTTGGACTCAATTGAGGAGAGACGGCTTCAACCTGTAACCTCTTACAGTGTCTTAGCACGCTCTGACGAAGAAGGTTCTCGTCTCCTCTTTTAATTCAGATGTTCCATGTTCACGCACCAACATATGTCACAATAGGAATGGGGAGGTATGTAAAACAGTCATTGTTTTTGGTCGCTTTGAAGTCCAAGAAGAGGACTTCTCGGGCTTGGCTCTTCCTGGATCCAGCTGGGGCAGGTGTTGGAGGACAATGGACAACCCCTCCCGTCTCCTGTCCACAGTGACTTCAAGAGGGCAGCGTGTCGTAAATAGCGTTGACCAAATAGTTGGAAGAGAGTTTGTGAATTACTTCAAAGAGAGTTCGTTTAACACTTCAAAGAGAGTTCCTCCAGGAGTTGAGCACATCCTGCCATCTGTCCGTGCTGAAATCACAGTGGCGTTTCACGAGCGTTCATCCTTTTGTTAGGCCTCGAAATACAGCATTCATAATACAACATTTCTTTTGTGATAACTTACAAACAATTATTCCAACATTTCCCCCCTGTTTATCGCAAAAACGTTCCCATAATCTCCTTATCCCTAATAACTTCTTCTTGCAATTTTCAGTTAATGGTTAATTTCCTTACAACAAAGTTATGTTTACACTCAGAGTTCAACATCAATTTTTCTCATCGTTACTCGGGTCTGGAAACAGATCAGGAACACCATCCAGGTAGGTATCCCCATCCTCAGATTCATCTTCCTTATCGTCCGCCAGGAAGTGCATCTGAACAGCTTTATCATCTGCTGGGCTAATCGCTGTGGTAATCAGACGGTTAAGCAGAGAACGCAGACAGGGAATACAACAACATCCACACAACGTCAGTATTGCTACAAACACGGCCATAGATACTAGAATTGATGATACCAAAGACTTGTATTTGCCGAAACCGTCCATCCACCCATCCCACATAGATGTATCTATGCCTGAGTGCTCTTTCATTTACCGTTGAGGGTGCGAAGGCCTTCCAGTGCTTTGGTCAGGCTACCTTCTGCGTCGGTGTTGTTTGGTATGAACGTGCAACACTGTTCACCAAATATTGCGTACACACCCCCTCTTTCCGCTAACAACATGTCTAGCGCCATACGGTTTTGAAAGGCCATAAGGAAGGTGGTGGCGTTGATCAGCGACTGCTTCAAGTCCGGCCTGTGTCCAATTTCCCAATCTCTGTACGTTGTAGTGGACATAGTTTATTCTGTCAACATTCTTGTTAATCGTACACCACCAGTAGACGGATGATTCAAATTCAGCTGCAACTTGATTTACCAATTTATAGTCGTCAGATACACCTCTTGGACACCCATCAATATAAGTTGGATCTACAACACTTTGTCAGTTTACATCATGTCTAATTATTTTCCAATGTTCAGATATCAAACTGTTCAGGCGTGTTAACAATTCTTGTACAAATATTGATACTTTTACTATGTGTATGCAGTTATCTGATGATACGTTTCCTAACTGTTGTACAGAGTCTTGCATGTTAATGCAGGTATAATTAGCTTTTTTCACATATTTATCAAATATTGGTTTCTGTTTTGTCTCTTTAGCTACAGGGTCAATTTTGTTTTGCTCATTACTTCAATTCAACTTTTTTTGACTCATCTTGAGTAATTGTCTGGGCTTATACATACAACACAATCAGTTTTTGTAGCCTTTCCCACTTGCTCCGCCATAAGGAACAAATTAATTACCAAAACAGGAACCAATTATTATCAAACTTTGACACACCATCAAATGGTATGCTTACAACTTTGTCACAGTGGAATTTGTAGTGTGCTAGTTAACATGTCCCTTTGATAACACAAATACAATTCCAAATACTTTTTTTTTTTTTTATATGACCTTTTTAAATACAATCCCAAATACTTTTTCCCATTACTGTTTTTCTGGCATGGGTTTTCTGGCATTTTTTTTTTACTAATGGGGTTACTCCGAATCCTCCCATTGCCCGTCTTCTAATACGACCTCCCCTGTGAGTGTATTTTACTTCTTGATTATGCCAGTGGTTTGGGTTTACTATGGGTGCAGTATCATTTTGTTTCCTGAGTTCTACATTTTCCTCAGATTCCCAAGTGAACCATATTAGGGGGGCAGGGCCGACCAGTACCAATATCGTTAACCCATATGTTTATGGACCGTCTGAGCCATTGGGGTGTCATTTCTGCTGATTCACTCCTCTACCAAGGTCAGTGGTTTGGCTCAACTCTAGTCATCGTGTGCGTCCACACTATTACCAGACTTTGCTTCCCTTTCCTTATTGGATGATTCAACAGAAATGACCTTTTTACAATGTACTAAGTGTACCCAGGTTGGTCTTTCCACTATCTTTCAAATGGTGTTAGTCCTGTTGTACTTGTAATGTTAATGTACATTTTTACTAAATATTTGCATAATGCTTTTGCTACTGTCAGCACATCTACTTTGAAAATGCATCTACTATGACCAGACAATAATGTTTTCCTTCACTCTTATTTAGTTAATTGCATAGATGTTTTATACAAATTTTTTTTATAAGAATTAAACTATAGGAAGTATAGTACTTCTGTATAAGGGCATTCATATCCCTCCTGTTGAGCCATGAGTTCAACCTTGGCTCAATATTGCTGCTCACTTATACCGATTTTTCTTTGTAAGATTGGTTTATTGTCTGGACATACATAGATGTCTTTTTTGTTCAACATCATCCTCATAATTTCTTTGTATTCCTTTCATTGCTTGTCTCAATATATTGGTCAACTTGTTTTTGTAGTTCTTACAGCGTTTTTCAGCATTCTCTGTTCTTGATTTGATAAACGCCTTACAAAGTCTATTTTTCTTTTTACATGCATTTTTCAAACTGTTTATCATCCAAGGTGCATTATTTTGCCTTTGTTTAGATCTGCATGTAACCTCAGGACAATGCTTGTTATACAGAGTAATATAATGTTTACGAAAAGAATCATAGACCGTGTTTATATCGTCTGCATACACCTCTTCCCACTCTTGTTTTAATAGGTCATACCTGAAGTTGTTAATATGATTGACACTTCTTTTCCTCTTAAGTATTTGATGATATGCTCTTTTAGGGAATTGATAGTCAAATATTGCAAATATAGGCAGATGATCACTTATGTCATTTATCACTAACCCAGTAGTGATGTGAATCCCTAAAACATTTGTAAAGATTTTGTCTATTAAGGTTGCACTAGTTGTGGTTATTCTACTAGGCTTTGTAATTAATGGGTACAGCCCTTTTTCATATAATATCTCTACAAAATCTGATGTTTGTTTATGTGAATCTACCTTTAGAAGATCAATATTATAATCTCCACAAATTACGATAGTCCTATTTTTATTTAGACCATTAATCATTTCCTCTAATTTATCCATAAAGATTTCCACTTTTGATCCTGGTTTTCTATATACACATGTAACAACAATGTTTCTGTTTTGTTCTAATTCTATCTCAACAGCTACACACCCCATTAACACATGTATGGCCATTATCATACATTTAACTGGTCTGCATTTAGTTCATTATGCAGCCCTTTGAGACACTTGTGATTTAGGGCTATATAAATAAACATTGATTGATTGATTGATGTATACATAGAGGGCCACCCCTCCTCCAGTCCTATTGTCTCTGCTAGTGACATACAGATCATAGTCCTTTAATTTCAGATCAACCTCCTTGCCTTTCTTTATCCATGTTTCAGATAAAGCAATTACCTTAAATCTACCTTTAAGCGACTCCAAAACATTTTTGATTTTAGAAAAGTGTTTTGGTAGACTTCTACAATTAAAATGAATCAAAGCAAATGTATTTTCTATGCCTACGTCATCAAGTTGTTCCTCAGTATAATATTGGAAGAATCCTTGATATGCTTAAATGTATGAGTCTTTGGATGCACTTCATTATCAAAATCAAATGTGTATCCATTTATCTTTCTCTTTTGGAGTACTTTGTTGTTGCATATCTTTTAGTATATCATGCGCTAGTTTGTAGTTTGAAATATGTATTTCCTTTTCTGTTGCTTGTTTTGCTGTTTTGTCAGCAAACACATTTCCTATTGATACTGTGTCTGTTCCTTTGGTGTGTGTCGCACATTTGCATATTGCTACTTTAGCTGGTAGCTGTACTGCTTCTATTAATTCTTTTTTCTCTCTTTTTTTTAATTTTTTTATTTTTTTTTATCAGTTCTCCAATGTGTTACAGATTTTCCTGTTGACTTTATCATTCCTATATTTTGGCTATCTTTATATATATTGTGACCTTTTGATCTTTCATTAATTTACATGCTTCTATTAGTGCTTCTAGTTCTGCCGCTTGCATTGAGCAATTTGATGGTCATTTGATAGCTTTCAAAATTTTCGTTACTGTAACAACCGCACATTCTGTTCTATTTTTATTTCACAGAATGCTGCTTTAGCTTCTGAATTCCACTCTACAGATGATTACATTTTTTCATTAATTTACTTAAAGGAGCTACTATTTCAGCATAATTTGGTATTCAACTTCTACAATAATTAGTTAATCCTAAAAATTACATCATTTGCTTCTTTGTTTGTGGTTTTTGTACTTGTCGTACTTAGTTTTTCTATTTTCCACAATAGTGCATCCATTTTTGTTTAGAGAACGTCCTAGATTCTTTACTTCTCTTTTGCATAATTGTACTTTTATTTTGCTTATTTTGTCTTTCACTATGTAAATTATTTAATAACGCTAATGTTATTTTTCCTCCTAATTCAAATGTTATACATATTACTTTATGCATTTTTTAAGTAATGTTTTAAACTCACTTAACTGTCTATATGCCACTTAATCTATACTTTTAAACTCTGAATTTACATTCTTCCCATTGTTTATATTTTTATTTGCAATTATTATTCAACAATATTTAAAACAAACAGTTGTCTATCGCTAGCTGATAGTTTTCCTGATTGCCATACCTCCTTATTTATTTTATGTTATGTCCTTATCTTATCTTAGCTCAACACTCAGATGTATGGTGTTGCAAATGTCTAAAACATAATCTAACTTAAGAATGTTATACTACACTTCAAAGTTAAACCTATTTTAAATTTACATGTAATAAATTCACTTCCACACCTCCCCCACTGCGCCACGCACACACACACACACACACACAAGGTGGTGTGTGAGGGCGTGAGTGCACTTCTTAGGGCAAAGGTCAGCAACACTTGAGCTTCTCTCCTTTTTTTTTTTTTTTTTCTTCTTTCTTCCCTCAGCTAATAAACATGTAACCCACTTTATCATGTTATCATACTATACCTCTCAACTCTTATTATAGTTATTAATCTAGGTTTTTATTTGTTCCATTATTTAATTATACATATATATATTTGTATATATAAAAGCGCTCTTTATATATCCAAACATACATGTATATCTTCAGTCTACCTTTTCTTCATCTCTTATTTCAATACCCCCATTATCTCTCTTTCGCATTAGTTTATTTCATTTTGCATTCATTCTTATTGATTTTTTCCTATTTTTACTTTTCTCTCATTTCAGCACTTTGAGATTTTTCTCCTATTTGCTTTTTCTTTTAACCTATTTTTATTTTTATTTGAACCTCCTTCATAATCTGATACTATTGCTAAACCTAGCACAGTCATTTTATTCTCTACATGCTCCCCTCACCTCCCAGGGTGTGATCAAGGGTGATGGGTCAAATGCAGAGAATAATTTCGCCACACCTAGTGTGTGTGTGACAATCATTGGTACTTTAACTTCTTTAACTTTTACATGCTCCGGTGTCACACAAAAATTTGATTTCTTTACCCTTTATTTATATTATTATCTCTAATTTACTCGCTGTTTTTTTTTTTTTTTTTTTTTTTTTTACTTAAGTCCTCATAATTTAGTATGTCCTTATTATCAATTTATTTGTCTTTTCGTGTGGTCTTCGGAGATTTGGATGTCTCCTATTTAAATGTTTTCTTTTTTTCAGGGCAGTTTCTTGCATAATGTCCCTCTTTGCCACAACGCCAACATGCAGTAGGGTGTAACCGCTGTTGTTGTTGTGGTCTCCTATTTTGGTTGAAATAGATTGTAATAGACCATATTAGATCTGCGTTTCTTTGTGTCCCTCTTTCCATTTTGAGAATTTGGAGTAATCCGTCGCCCCCTACAGAGCCGAAACTTATAAGGATTACTTTTGTTTTTGTTGTAAGATAGTGGTTTAATTTATTATTGTGGTACATGTCGCTTCTACTGGAGATGGTTCCCCAGTGGAGGTGTCTTGCCTAGAGCATCCACAATAACCCACTATTTACTTCTCAGAACTTTCATATGGAGTGATAGCCTAATGGCGATTACTCCCACACATTCTCACATTCACACCTTTCAGTATATTGATCTACGGAAATTTCAATGTTTATTACATGGGGACTCCGTCGCCCTCCAGGTTATTGTTTTTTCACGGACAAAGTTCAGTTTTTTATTCGGAATAGACCATTTTAGGTCTGTTGGACTCCGACGTCCCCAGGATAATGGTTCACGGATATTTCAAATTATTGTGGGCTCCGACACCCCCTAGTATGTTTGTTTATGGATATTACGGATTCCAGTTTTCGCGGTTCCGTTTACCTGCAGTATTTTGGCCTCTTCAGTTTTATTTTAATTCAGTTTTTATTTAAAATTTTAATACTTACGGACCTTGGACTCCGACGTCCCTCTAATTTGGCCTTTTTACCTGTTAGAGCCTAGGATTTACAGGGTTTGTCTATGCGTCGTAACCCTCAGTCACACGCTTCTTCTTAGTCGTTTCTTTCTTCGTCAATTTAAAACGTACTCACTGCTCTCTGCGTTCCTTCCTTTTGTCCTCGGATTTTCCGTCAGTCTTTCAATTCCAGCCCGAAATGAAGAAAAAGCAGTTCCTCAATCAGGATTTGGTTGCCATGGTCCTCTGGTTTCACTCACTCATGCTGGAATCGTCAGACGTGTTGGAATCCGGCTCGAAGGACCAATTAGATGTCACGTTCAAACACAGGACATCTGTTACACAAGACAAATGGCAAGGAATCAAACAGAGACAGAATTCAATTTGGACTCAATTGAGGAGAGACTGCTTCAACCTGTAACCTCTTACAGTGTCTTAGCACGCTCTGACGAAGAAGGTTCTCGTCTCCTCTTTTAATTCAGATGTTCCATGTTCACGCACCAACATATGTCACAATAGGAATGGGGAGGTATGTAAAACAGTCATTGTTTTTGGTCGCTTTGAAGTCCAAGAAGAGGACTTCTCGGGCTTGGCTCTTCCTGGATCCAGCTGGGGCAGGTGTTGGAGGACAATGGACAACCCCTCCCGTCTCCTGTCCACAGTGACTTCAAGAGGGCAGCGTGTCGTAAATAGCGTTGACCAAATAGTTGGAAGAGAGTTTGTGAATTACTTCAAAGAGAGTTTGTTTAACACTTCAAAGAGAGTTCCTCCAGGAGTTGAGCACATCCTGCCATCTGTCCGTGCTGAAATCACAGTGGCGTTTCACGAGCCTTCATCCTTTTGTTAGGCCTCGAAATACAGCATTCATAATACAACATTTCTTTTGTGGTAACTTACAAACAATTATTCCAACACTGTCATTTTCATTTTCATTGGTTGGTTGGTTTTACAACAAGACAGTAGCTGACATTTTGTTTATGATTTCTACCCTTTATATTTTCACATAGAATAGTTGAATCATTTTGAAACATAAAAAACAAGATATTTGTTATTTCATGCTATAAATCACAAATGGCTATTCAGATAAAGGAAGTTAGCTAATAAAATAAACATTGTTTGTACTCTTTATGGTTTTTGCATTTGGAGCAGTTAGAAGTGGAGAGGGAGTCGGAGAGACAGAAATTGGCTATAAAATACAAGGCAGAATCCACTATAGCAGAAACAAAAAGGAAAATGCAAGCAGCTCAGAAATTTGCCAGGAAGGTTCATGTTAGAGCCATCAAAGCAAAAATGTCAAAGTAATGTGTGAATGAAGCAAAGTAATGTGTAACTAATGTCAATAAGTGGATGAACCATCTGTGGTTGTGAAGTGAACACTAGTAAGGTTGTAAATACTGTATAGAGTAGGCTAACCCATGTGGTTCCTGTGGATGTGAACACATTACTGTAGTGACTAAATAACACAGTGACTGAATCAGACAAAGTAATGTGTAAATAATGTCAATAAGTCGATGAACCATCTGTGGCTGTGAAGTGAACACTAGTAAGGTTGTAAATACTGTATAGAGTAGGTTAACCCATGTGGTTCCTGTATACGCAAATCAAGAATGGTGTTGAAGTGAGAATTGATAGTGAATGGAATGATAATTGGATCCAATCATTAGGTGGTCAAAGATTCTAGCACTGAAATGTCAGACAACATAAAAGCATGTGTCACATAAAATGGCGTGGGGGCCACATCTGGCTCCCAAGTCTTGAGTTTGACACCTGTGGTCTACAGCAGTGATTCTCAAAGTGTGGCACACTAGCTCTATCTAGTGGTAGACCAATACATCACTTCATGAAATATTCAAACACAGTGTTACTGTTCAAACTGTGTGTCATGTTACACTGGCCAAAGTAACTATTCACTAAAACCTCTGCTTGGTTTTAGTGAATAGTTAGGTCTTGTCAATACGTGGACTGTGAGGGTTTTGTTTTCCCGAGATGCAAGTAAAGCTGGATCGGACATGGCTTGAGGGTTAAGGACATCTTTATTTTAACACTAACAAAAGGAATAAACAAAAAACGCGCACAAGGGCGGAAATACAAACTTGGCTAATGAAAACAAATCTAGCACAAAGGCGAAAACTATGAACATGAAACTAAAATCACTAACTGTGGCATTAATAACAAAAACGTACTTGACAGAGCAGGAATCTTTGGCATGGAACACGTGATCAATGGCGTAACAGGGGTAGTATGGATAATGTCACCAGGACGATCAACAGAAAAAGACAGGTTTAAATAACAGTGACATGATTAGTGACAGGTGCTTGACATGAGGACAGGTGAAAACTAATGGGTTGTCATGGAAACAAAACAAACAAGAGTGCACAAAGGGTCCAAAAACCAAACCGAACATAACCAAAACAAAACATGATCACACAGACATGACAGCTCTACTACACTACTGTATTTAATGTTGTCATTATGGTGGTACTTAATGAATACTTAGGTCTACTACACTACTGTATTTAATGTTGTCATTATGGTGGTACTTAATGAATATTTAGGTCTACTACACTACTGTATTTAATGTTGTCATTATGGTGGTACTTAATGAATACTTAGGTCTACTACACTACTGTATTTAATGTTGTCATTATGGTGGTACTTAATGAATACTTAGGTCTACTACACTACTGTATTTAATGTTGTCATTATGGTGGTACTTAATGAATACTTAGGTCTACTACACTACTGTATTTATGGTGGTAGTTGGAGAGCCAGGTGTTGTCTAAAGTTGGTACTTGGTGAAAGAAGTCCTGGTCTATGGTCTTGTCCCGTGAGCAGGTCCAGATGAAAAGTGTGCCATGGTCTAGATACTAAAAGTGAGTCTCCTTCTAGACACTTCCCCAAGTCCAGCAAGGCAGCATCACTGTTTCTCTGCCAGCTGTGGTCCTACAAAGACATCCAGAGAAGAAGGTGAGTTGTGTCCTCCTCTCATATTTGTCAGAAAAGTGCTCCTGGGTTTAGGTTCCGTCAGGATTGTTGCCAGTCAGGTCTGAGGAGGCTTTCAGACAAACACTTTTTGTCATCTCCTCCTTTTCACGTGAGTGTGATTGTTGCCTCCTCACCAGTCAATAAAGTAGTACTAGGGGAACAAGTATGTCAGAAGTGAAGTCTGCTGCAGGGCAGGAACTAACTTGTTCTTCCACCCCGCCCTCCTCTTTTCATTCTTGCCTCTTTGACCTTCTATGACCTTGAGCCTTCAGGCATCTCCACCCTTTTTCCTTTAAGACTGCAGGGGTGTGACTCCTGCCCACAAGGTAGTAAATGTGAGTTACAGATAAATAAATAAGAGCTGAGATAAAAAAAAAAAGATGATCAGGGTGTCCAAAATGTGGCCCTCAGCTCCTTTTTCAACATTCTCAACATGTCATGTGACCAAACTGCATTTGTATCTAAATGTTGTTGTGATTTCTTAGGCAACTTTTATTCATGCAAGCAAATACTAACACAAAGTCACTTGACCGCACTAAATATATATATATATATATATATATATATATATATATATATATATATATATATATATATATATATATATGTATGTATGTATGTATGTATGTATATATATTATTTTATTTATGTATGTGTATGTATATATATATATATATATATGTATATATATATATTATTAATGTATATTAATTAATATATATAATTAATATATATTATTTTATTTTTATTTTATATTATTTTTTTATATGTTTGTATATATATATATATATATATATATAAATATATATACAAATTTATATATATATGTATATATGTATATATATATATATATATATATATATATATATATATATATGTATGTGTATATATATATATATGTGTGTATATATATATATATATATATATATATATATATATATATATATATATATATGTCTTAATAAGGTTATCCAAAAAATAGTGCTCGATACCGTAGTAGAGCGCAATATATGTATGTGTGGGAAAAAAAATCACAAGACTATTTCATCTCTACAGGCCTGTTTCATGAGGGGGGTACCCTCAATCATCAGGAGATTTTAATGGGAGCATTCGCATACCATGGTTTATATAGGGCACAGAGTGGGTGGGTACAGGCTGGCGTAGGGGCGTGGTGATTGGCTCATGTGTTACCTAGGAGGTGTTTCCGTCTATGGCGGCATGCTGTTACAATTTCGCTGCGCTTGTTGAGGGATGACAGGTCTGGACGGTAAATAATAAACAGTTTCTCTTTCAAGCATAGGTTGCATCTTTTATTACCACTATTGTAAGGTGTGCTGGATGCAAGAATTTGCCATGTTATTGAATATTCAACATTATTGTCTTTGAGGTCCCAAATGTGTTTGCTGAGTTCTGTGGTATTTCGCAGGTTTTTGTTCCTGAAAGAAGCCTTGTGATTGTTCCATCTGGTTTTGAATTCTCCCTCGGTTAATCCTACATATGTGTCGGATGTGTTAATGTCCTTGGGTATTACCTTAGATTGGTAGACAACTGATGTTTGTAAGCACCCCCCGTTGAGAGGGCAATCAGATTTCTTTCGACAGTTACAGCTTTTGTTGGTTTTGGAGTCGCTCTGTCTGGGGGCCGACGGCTCTTCTAGCAAAGCTGAATTTGACCAAGCAACCCCCCCGTACCAAAAAGCCCTTGATGAAAGCGGATACAATTTCACCCTCACCTATGAACCCACGCCAGGAAACCAGCCAAAAAAGAACAGAAAACGAAACGACATCATCTGGTACAACCCCCCATACAGCAAAAACGTCTCAACTAACATTGGACACAAATTCCTCAATCTGATTGACAAACACTTTCCCAAAGACAACACCCTAAGAAAAGTATTCAACAAGAACAACATTAAATTGAGCTACTGCTGCATGAACAATACACGACAAATCATCTCAAACCACAACAAAACAATTGCAAATGAGCCGTCGGCCCCCAGACAGAGCGACTCCAAAACCAACACAAGCTGTAACTGTCGAAAGAAACCTGATTGCCCTCTCAACGGGGGGTGCTTACAAACATCAGTTGTCTACCAATCTAAGGTAATACGCAAGGACATTAACACATCCGACACATATGTAGGATTAACCGAGGGAGAATTCAAAACCAGATGGAACAATCACAAGGCTTCTTTCAGGAACAAAAACCTGTGAAATACCACAGAACTCAGCAAACACATTTGGGACCTCAAAGACAATAATGTTGAATATTCAATAACATGGCAAATTCTTGCATCCAGCACACCTTACAATAGTGGTAATAAAAGATGCAACCTATGCTTGAAAGAGAAACTGTTTATTATTTACCGTCCAGACCTGTCATCCCTCAACAAGCGCAGCGAAATTGTAACAGCATGCCGCCATAGACGGAAACACCTCCTAGGTAACACATGAGCCAATCACCACGCCCCTACGCCAGCCTGTACCCACCCACTCTGTGCCCTATATAAACCATGGTATGCGAATGCTCCCATTAAAATCTCCTGATGATTGAGGGTACCCCCCCCCCCTCATGAAACAGGCCTGTAGAGATGAAATAGTCTTGTGATTTTTTTTCCCACACATACATATATTGCGCTCTACTACGGTATCGAGCACTATTTTTTGGATAACCTTATTAAGACATATATATATATATATATATATATATATATATATATATACACACATATATATATATATACATATATATATATATATATATATATATATATATATATATATACATATATACATATATATATAAATTTGTATATATATTTATATATATATATATATATATATATATACAAACATATAAAAAAATAATATAAAATAAAAATAAAATAATATATATTAATTATATATATTAATTAATATACATTAATAATATATATATATATACATATATATATATATATACATACACATACATAAATAAAATAATATATATACATACATACATATATATATATATATATATATATATATATATATATATATATATATATATATATATATATATATATTTAGTGCGGTCAAGTGACTTTGTGTTAGTATTTGCTTGCATGAATAAAAGTTGCCTAAGAAATCACAACAACATTTAGATACAAATGCAGTTTGGTCACATGACATGTTGAGAATGTTGAAAAAGGAGCTGAGGGCCACATTTTGGACACCCTGATCATCTTTTTTTTTTTATCTCAGCTCTTATTTATTTATCTGTAACTCACATTCACTACCTTGTGGGCAGGAGTCACACCCCTGCAGTCTTAAAGGAAAAAGGGTGGAGATGCCTGAAGGCTCAAGGTCATAGAAGGTCAAAGAGGCAAGAATGAAAAGAGGAGGGCGGGGTGGAAGAACAAGTTAGTTCCTGCCCTGCAGCAGACTTCACTTCTGACATACTTGTTCCCCTAGTACTACTTTATTGACTGGTGAGGAGGCAACAATCACACTCACGTGAAAAGGAGGAGATGACAAAAAGTGTTTGTCTGAAAGCCTCCTCAGACCTGACTGGCAACAATCCTGACGGAACCTAAACCCAGGAGCACTTTTCTGACAAATATGAGAGGAGGACACAACTCACCTTCTTCTCTGGATGTCTTTGTAGGACCACAGCTGGCAGAGAAACAGTGATGCTGCCTTGCTGGACTTTTTTCCCACACATACATATATATATATATATATGTATGTATATATATATGTTTTTTTTTTCTTTTATCCCCTCCTGCTCCGGTGCAGCTGTATTAAAATCAGAATCAGAAATACTTTATTAATCCCCGAAAGTTAATTAAAACTTTCAGCACAATCTCATTCAAGAGCAGACAAACATTACAGGGAGACAGAACAGGATCAAACATTACAGGGAGACGGAACAGGATCAAACATTACAGGGAGACAGAACCGGATCAACATTACAGGGAGACAGAACAGGATCAAACATTACAGGGAGACAGAACAGGATCAAACATTACAGAGAGACAGAACAGGATCAAACATTACAGGGCATGGCCAGAGACAGGAGCGGACCCAACAAAGAAACCAAGAGAGCCGACTCCACTCAGTGTCCAGTCTGCATGGATGAGCGAGGATGCGTCTAAGGAGACTAAGGTGTCCGATACCTGCTCATTCAGCCAAGACACTGTGAAGCTTGTCCGTCCCGACGCTCAGTGCTAGCTCTGCAGTCCTGTCTCTAAATCCACATCTCCTCCAGTCTCTCCAAACTCTGCAGCCCTGTCTCTTCATCCACATCTCCTCCAGTCTCTCCAAACTCTGCAGTCCTGTCTCTTCATCCACATCTCCTCCAGTCTCTCCAAACTCTGCAGCCCTGTCTCTTCATCCACATCTCCTCCAGTCTCTCCAAACTCTGCAGCCCTGTCTCTCCATCCACATCTCCTCCAGTCTCTCCAAACTCTGCAGCCCTGTCTCTAAATCCACATCTCCTCCAGTCTCTCCAAACTCTGCAGCCCTGTCTCGTCATCCACATCTCCTCCAGTCTCTCCAAACTCTGCAGTCCTGTCTCTTCATCCACATCTCCTCCAGTCTCTCCAAACTCTGCAGCCATGTCTCTTCATCCACATCTCCTCCAGTCTCTCCAAACTCTGCAGCCCTGTCTCTTCATCCACATCTCCTCCAGTCTCTCCAAACTCCGCAGTCCTGTCTCTTCATCCACATCTCCTCCAGTCTCTCCAAACTCTGCAGCCCTGTCTCTTCATCCACATCTCCCCCAGTCTCTCCAAACGGACTCTGGTGTGGCAGAGACCCAGCAGCTGGTCTCCATGGCCAAAAGGCTCCCGGGAGGCAGATCCAGAAGTTCACAAAAAAGCAGATATCCCATACTTTTCTTGTATAAAGTAAATGTGTACAGCAGATATAGATCATCTACATCAACCATATGATTTGCCTAAGTGGCTGGACAGGACAAAAAAATAAATAAATATATATATATATATATATATATATATATATATATGTATATATATATGTATATAGCAAGTGCTGTTTATCAAAGGAAAGGCCCCTTCTGCTGCCCTCTAGTGGCTATAAAAGGAATAACAAACATGTAATTGGTTTCAGAAGCCTAAACACAGTCGTAAGGGCTACAGTTCCACAAAATGAGATAAATCTAAATATTATCTAAATATTGGGGTATTTTCTTTGGCTAATTTTATTCATGCAGGCAAATAACCTGTAATTAATCTGATGGAAAAAATTAACTTAAAGTTAAAGTAGCAATGATTGTCACACACACACACTAGGTGTGGCGAAATTATTCTCTGCATTTGACCCATCACCCTTGATCACCCCCTGGGAGGTGAGGAGAGCAGTGAGCAGCAGCGAAGGCCGCGCCCGGGAGTCATTTTTGGGGATTCAACCCCCAATTCCAAGCCTTGATGCTGAGTGCCAAGCAGGGAGGTAATGGCTCCCATTTTTATAGTCTTTGGTATGACTCGGCCGGGGTTTGAACTCACAACCTACCCATCTCAGGGCGGACACTCTAACCACGAGGCCACTGAGCAGGTTATCACTTGACTGCACTATTTAGGAGGGGATAAACAAATAAATAATTATATAATATATATACATTGGAGCAGGAGGTGATATAAAGAATTATATATATCCATCCAACCATTTTCTACCACTTGTCCCTTTTGGGGTCGCATGGGGTGCTGGAGCCTATCTCAGCTGCATTCGGGTGGAAGGCCACCTCATCACAGGGCTATATATATATATATATATATATATATATATATATATATATATATATATATATATATATATGATTTTGTAATTATTACCTCGTGCTGTTATTTAGAGGAAAGTCCCCTTCTGCTGCCGTCTAGTGGATATAGAAGGAATAAAAAAGTTATAATTGGATTGTGCAGTGGAAACACAGTAGTAAGGACTTTGGTTCCAAAAGATGAGATAAAAACCTCCAGAGGGCTGAGGTGTTCCTGACCGTCTCTTATTATTAAACAATCACAGCATGAAAACAAAAACACAAAATATCAATGCTGCTCATACATACTTTTATTTAATAATAATATTTATTTCATCACATATTACTATTATATACTATTATATACTTGTGTAAGCCTGCCTTGTGTGAAACATTTTGAAAGTATAATAGAGTGAAATAAAACACTCTTAATGCTAATCATGTTACACAAACTGTTACGTTTTAAAATCAGAGTGACATTTCAGCGACATGCTTTGTTGCTAGGCAACACGCACACACAGAGAGCAGCACAAAGTTAGTCCTCAATATTCTATTCCAGTCCTCAATATTCCTTCCCAAATTAGTTTGTTTTATTCCTATTTTGATCCCTTAAAATCTCCTTTGTTAAACGTTTAGAAGTTTGAAACCATCACAATGCTAATTTCAGTTATCCTACCAATGGGTTTGTTCATTGTATGTTAGCATTAAGCTAGTGGACTTTTGTCCTGCAGGCTTGTAATGTTGATTTGTTAGTTTGAACCAAACATTGTTGATTTGACTTCATTACTACACTTGTGTGTAGAGGAACATTATTTGACATATAGGAACATCATTTGACATAAAGGAACATCATTTGACGTTAAGGAACATCATTGGACAAAAAGGGACATCATTTGACATAAAGGAACATCATTTGACATAAAGGAACACCATTTGACGTAAAGGAACATCATTTGACGTAAAGGAACATCATTTGACGTAAAGGAACACCATTTGACATAAAAGGAACATAAAGGAACATTATTTGACATAAAGGAACACCATTTGACGTAAAGTAACACCATTTGATATAAAATGAACATAAAGGAACATCATTTGACATAACGGAACACCATTGGACGTAAAGGAACATCATTTGACGTAAAGAAATATCATTTGACTTAAAGGAACATCATTTGACGTAAAGGAACATCATTTGAAGTAAAGGAACACCATTTGACATAAAAGGAACATCATTTGACATAAAGGAACATCATTTGACGTAAAGGAACATCATTTGACCTAAAGGAACATCATTTGAAGTAAAGGAACACCATTTGACATAAAAGGAACATAAAGGAACATCATTTGACATAAAGGAACATCATTTGACGTAAAGGAATATCATTTGACGTAAAGGAACACCATTTGACATAAAAGGAACATAAAGGAACATCATTTGACATAAAGGAACATAAAGGAACATCATTTGACGTAAAGGAATATCATTTGACATAAAGGAGCATCATTTAACGTAAAGGAACATCATTTCCTTTACGTCAAATGATGCTTATTTCAGTCCAATGGTGTCCCTTTACGTTAAATGATGCTCCTTTATGTCAAATGGTGTTCCTTTATGTTCCTTTTATGTCAAATGGTGTTCTTTTACATCAAATGATGTTTCTTTATGTCAAATGATGTTCCTTTATGTCAAATTATGTTCCTTCATGTCAAACGGTGTTCTTGTATGTTCATTGGACGTAAAGGAACATCATTGGACGTAAAGGAACATCATTTCCTTTACATCCAATGATGTTCCTTTATGTCAAATGGTGTCCTTTTATATCAAAGAGTGTCCCTTTATGTCAAATGATGTTCCTTTATGTCAAATGAACATCATTTGACATAAAGGATGACATAAAGGGACATCGTTTGACGTAAAGGGACATCATTTGACATAAAGGAACATCATTTGTTGTAAAGGATCATCATTTGACATAAGGAACATCATTTGACATAAAGGAACATCATTTGACGTAAAGGAACATCATTTGACGTAAAGGAACATCATTTGACATAAAGGAGCATCATTTGACATAAAGGAGCATCATTTGACGTAAAGGAACATCATTTGACATAAAGGAACATCATTTGACATGTTCTTTGCTGCGCCTGAAAGAGTGTCAGCACATCACAATAACTCCTTTGACTTCCTTCATCTTACTTTATTTTTGGTATTCTTAACTTTTTAGCTTTTTTTTGTCACTTTTCCATAAACCACTATTTATGGTTCTTGGGCACTTTTCTGTGTTTTCGTTAGTTTTCTTTTTCTGTTTGGGATGTTTTGTGTTAGTGTTTGATCAGCTGACCCTTTGTTGACACACACCAGGAGCTGTTTGCACTCTCCTTGCCAGCGCTATGGGCATCACGGCCGGACCTTCCCGTGGAACTACGGAATAAGCGCCGGGGACGCCGTGCCGGCACAAAGATGAAGGAGCGGAGAAAGAGATTTAAGCCTGCGATTCCCTCTTTCCTCATGGGGAACGTGCGGTCTTTGGCGAATAAAATGGACAAATTATTCGGGCTCGTCCAAACTCAAAAGGAGTACGCCGTGTGCAGTATCATGTGCTTTACGGAGACTTAGTTACACGCGGACTTCCCGGACCACAGCGCGTCTCTACCCGGCTTCACAACCTCACGGGTGGATACACACTCCTGAGCGGTAAGAAGATTGCCATCTTGGTGAAGGAGAGGTGGTGTAATCCTGGACATTTGACTGTAAAGGTGTGTTTGTATGCCAGACATCCAACTTCTGGCTGTTGGAATTGGACCATATTATTTGCCAAGGGAGTTTACCTCTGTAATCTTCATCGGAGTGTACATCCCTCCTTCTGCAGACAAGGCTGCTGCTTGCCACACCATTCATGCCGCTGTTGCCACGCAACAGACCAAACACCCAGATGCCCTCGTTCTTATTTCGGGTGACTTTAATCATGATTCTTTGGACTCAATTTTACCCACTTTGAACCAATATGTGCACTGTGAAACACGGTACAATACAACTCTGGACCTACTGTATGCTATGAAATGTCATTCTTATCGACTGTAAAGTTTACATTTGAATGACAATAAAAGTCTTAGTCTAATATATTGTAATATTGTACATAGTAATTGGGAATAGTTATAGTATATATTATATACAAATATACAGTATATTTTAATATACTATATATATATAATATGTAAATATTACATTTATAATGCTACTATGGTACATTTTTATAGTCTCCTTTATACCTTTTGTTTTCACCCTCTTCTTGTGCCCTTGTGTGCATTATCCTTTCCATCCTTTGTACCTGAGCTGTTGTGTGGAACAATTTCCCCTGTGGATCAATAAAGTGTGTCTAAGTCTATTTGACGTAAAGGAACATGATATAAAGGAACATCATTCGACGTAAAGGAACATCATTCTGCCCCGGGTTTCATGTGGTGTACTTTCCATCTGCTGCATCATTTCACACAGGAAGACCAAAGAGCACAAAGGTACAAAACCTTGGAATGAAAGAGTGCTGACTCAGGATATTTATTTAGTGTCACCAAGATGACATGTGACATGTGACGCACTAAAGCAGAGCAGCTTCCAGATGAAGAAGACAAGGCAGGAATGTCAAGATCAGTGAAGTGGTGGTCAGGACTCGACCTTACAAACCTTCTCTTCCGAAGTGATTCCAAAATCAGTCGAGTGTTTTTTTATGAATATTTCTAGAACTACATTTGACCTTAACAGAAGGGTTGTGCAATAAAATATATTATCATGTAATATTGCTGATCATGCATGTTGACGGCACATTCTAGTCCTGCACATCTGACATCGGCAAATAGCAAGGTAGCATCTTGCCAGCAAGCTCGGGACTAACATTCCTCAACAGTGCAGCTACTTAGTGGAAATGATGTTTTTACACGTAACATTATCAGGACAGAGAGTAGTTAAACATGCTACACTACACACAACAGGATGATACCAAGAAGCATCACTAACCACTAAGCTTTTGACTCCAAACAGTATCAATCAACACTAACGATACCAAGAGTAGTATCGGTGTATGGTCAATATATTTTTTCGTCTTGTGCCGAGGGAAGTGTTCTGAGAGAAGGTGCAATAGAAGTGAACTTGGACACACACAAGTAGGAAGGTTCACACGTGGAGGAGAAGAAGCTCAGTCCAACAACCCGGAGACGTGGAGTGGGTCCTGGCTTTACTGGGAGTGAGCCAGGGCTCCGGCACCTTGACCAAAACCAAACCCTTTGGGACCAAAGTTCTTGGCATAGCAACCTGCAAATACACACACAATCAATAGCAAAACAGGCTGACATAAAATACAAACATAAGTCAAGTTTGGAGCAGGATTATGAAAGTCGACCTATTGTAACTATGCGACGAACAGGAACTGCATGGAGTAAGATTCTTCAGGCTAGCAAGGTTAGCTTGTGTGTGTCTTTCCAAACCTAAGAACATCTTGAGACTATGTTGACATGTTACTCTACTACTTCAGGTGGCTGGACTTGACCTGCTCCAGTGAATTTATGTCCCATCTGATATTGATATTGAGTATTAGTCCGAAAGGCGAGCCACCGCCCGACCCACACCCCTGCCTATCGGCGCCCCCGATAGGCAGGGATGAGCATCCCGGCGCCCCCGGGATGCTCTTGACTGAGTGTCCCGCCGGGGCCCGAAGCGTTTACTTTGAAAAAATCTGAGTGTTCAAAGCAGGCCGGGAGCGCCTGAAAACCCCAGCTAGGAATAATGGAATAGGACTCCGATTCTATTTTGTGGGTTTTGCTCTCCATGAACTGGAGCTATGATTAAGAGGGACTGCTGGGGTCATTCGTATTGTGCCGCTAGAGGTGAAATTATTGGACCGGCGCAAGACGGACGAGAGCGAAAGCATTTGCCAAGAATGTTTTCATTAATCAAGAACGAAAGTCGGAGGTTCGAAGACGATCAGATACCGTCGTAGTGCCGACCATAAACAATGCCAACTAGCGATCCGGCGGCGTTGTACAGATGACCCGCCGGGCAGCGTCCGGGAAACCAAAGTCTTTGGGTTCCGGGGGGAGTATGGTTTCAAAGCTGAAACTTAAATGAATTGACGGAAGGGCACCACCAGGAGTGGAGCCTGCGGCTTAATTTGACTCAACACGGGGAACCTTACCTGGCCCGGATACAGAAAGGAATGACAGATTGATGGCTCTTTCTCGATTCTGTGGATGGTGGTGCATGGCCGTTCTTAGTTGGTGGAGCGATTTGTCTGGTTAATTCCGATAACGAACGAGACTCTGGCATGAAAACTTGTTACGCGGCCCGGTGCATTCGGCGTCCGAACTTCTTAGAGGGACAAGTGGCGTTCAGCCACGCGAGATTGAGCAATAACAGGTCTGTGATGCCCTTCGATGTCCGGGGCTTCACGCGCGCCACAATGAGTAGCCCAACGTGTGTCTACCCTGCGCCGACAGGCGTGGGTAATCCGATGAACTCCACTCGTGATTGGGATTGGGGATTGCAATTGTTTCCCATCCATTCATCCATTTTTCTTCTGCTTATCAGAGGTGGGGTCGCGGGGGCAGCAGTCCAAGCAGAGAAGCCCATACTTCCCTCTCCCCATCTACCTTGTCCAGCTCCTCCCAGGGGATCCCGAGGCGTTTCCTGGCCAGCCGGGAGACATAGTCTTGTCAACGTGTCCTGGGTCTTCCCCGTGGCCTCCTAACGGTCAGACTTGCCCTAAACACCTCCCCTGGTAGGTGTCCGGGTGGCATCCTGACCAGATGCCCAAACCACCTCATCTGGCTCCTCTCGATGCGAAGGAACAGCGGCTTTATTCTAAGCTCCTCCGGGATGGCAGAGCTTCTCACTCTATCTCTAAGAGAGAGACCCGCCACCCGATGGAGGAAACTAATTTCGGCCGCTGGTACCCGTGATCATAACCCAAAGCTCATGACCATAGGTGAGGATGGAAACGTAGATTGACCGGTCAATTTATTTCAGGTTCATCAAGTCCGCATTACTAAAGACGCCGCACCGATCATACAGGGAGCGGACCGCCACAATCAGATAGTCCGATACCTCATACTCTCTGAGCATTCCCCACAGGACTTCCCGAGGGACACGGTCAAATGCCTTCTCCAATTCCACAAAGCACATGTAGACTAGTTGGGCAAACTCCCATGCACCCTCAAGGACCCTGCTGAGAGTATAGAGCTGGTCTACAGTTCCACGACCAGGACGAAAACCACACTGCTTCTCCTGAATCCGAGGTTCAACTATCCGGCGTAGCCTCCTCTCTAGTATACCTGAATAGACCTTACTGGGAAGGCTGAGGAGTGTGATCCCCACCGCCCCCGATGTCTACGCAATGTTGCAGAGTCTTGTCAACCAAGACAGCCCCACAGCATCCAGAGCCTTAAAGTCTGGGCAGATCACATCCAACCCCGGGGGCCTTGCCACCAAGGAGCATTTTAACATGTGTAAGTGAGATTGAGGAGATCTTCAAAGTATTCCTTCCACCGATCCACAACATCCGCAGTCGAGGACAGCAGCACACCATCCTCACCATACACGGTGTTGACAGTGCACTGCTTTCCCTCCCTGAGGCGGCCGATGGTGGTCCAGAATCGCTTCGAAGCCGTCCGGAAGTCGTTTTCCATGGCTTCCCCGAACTCCTCCCATGTCGGAGTTTTTGCCTCCGAAACCACCGAAACCATACACCATTTGGTCTGTCGGTCCCAAGAGCCAAAAGGACCCGATAGGACTCTTTCTTCAGCTTGACGGCATCCCTCACCACTGGTGTCCACCAGCGGGTTCTAGGATCACCGCCACGACAGGTACCAACCACCTTGCGGCCACAGCTCCAATCGGCCGAGTCGACAATATAGGCACAGAACATGGTCCACTCGGACTTGTTAAAAGTTCTTCCGGAGGCTGGAATTTAAACTTTCTCTGACAGGAGACTCTGCTTGACGTTCCCAGCAGACCCTCACAATGAGTTTTGGCCTTCCAAACTTGGGACGGTATAGCTCGGTTGGTAGAGCGGCCGTGCCAGCAACTTGAGGGTCATTCTAGTCACTGCCGTTGTGTCCTTGGGCAAGACACTTTACCCACCTTCTCCCCGTGCCACCCACACTGGTTTAAATGTAACTTAGATATTGGGTTTCACAATGTAAAGCGCTTTGAGTCACTTGAGAATAAGCGCTATATAAATGTAATTCACTTCACACTTCACTTCACTTCACTTCCAGGTCCGTCCGCCATCTTCCCCCACCATCGGAGCCAACTCACCACGAGGTGGTGATCAGTAAAAAGCTCCGCCCCTCTCTTCACCCGAGTGTCCAAAACATGAGACTGCAAATCCGATGACACAACTATTAAGTCGATCATGGAACTGCTGCCTAGGGTGTCCTGGTGCTAAGTGCACACATGAACACCCTTATGTTTGAACATTGTGTTTGCAATGGACAATCTAATTCCAAAACAAAACATCACTCAAGTTTAAAATCCGGGCGGCCATTCTTCCCAAACACGCCTTTCCAGGTTTCACTGTCGTTGCCAATATGAGCATGAAAGTCACCCAGTAGAACACGGAAATCACCTGAGCGAGCACTCTCCAGTATTCCCTCGAGGGAATCCAAAAAGGGTGGGTACTCTGAGCTGCTTTTTGGTGGTAAGCACAAACAACAGTCCCCCAAAGACGGAGGGACGCTGCCCTGTCGTCTACTGGGTTAAACTCCAAATGTGCAGGCTTTGAGCCGGGGGCAACAAGAATTGCCACCCCACCCCACCTGGCTCCAGTGCACTTGCTGTGCGTCGAAGTGAGTCCGACTATATCTAGCCGCAACTTCTCCACCTCGCACACCAGCTCAAGCTCCTTCCCCCCAGCAAAGTGATGTTCCACGTCCCAAAAGCTAGCTTATGTAGCTGAGGATCGGACCGCCAAGTGCCCTGCATTCGGTTTCCGCCCAGCTCACATTGCAACCGACCTATATGGGCCCTCCTATGAGTGGTTAGTACATTGAAAAGGGGACCTACGTTGCCTCTTCGGGCTGAGCACGGCCGGGCTCCATGGGGACAGGCCTGGACACCAGCCGCTCGCCATCTTGCCCCACCTCCGGGCTTGCCTCCAGAGGGGGGCCCCGGTGACCCGCATCCAGGCGAGGGAAATCTAAGTCCTTGTTTTTTCATTTCCATAATGGTTTTCGAGCTGCTCTTTGTCTGATCCCTCATCTAGAACCTGTTTGTCTTGGGAAAGCTCCTAAGATAATTGGGACGCTCACATTCCTCTACCACGATAAGGTGGCAGCTCAGAAAGGAGATAATCAACAATAACAAAAAAAGTTATCAGCTTGTACAAAAAAGCACAAATGTGTTGTAAGGGTGTTTTTCATACCTATCATTATTCTCTGAGTACTAGGCTAAAAATTGTATGATTCCACACTCCAACATAAAGTAAGATTCATCAAGTTAATGGACAAATACTCCAGGCTCCAACACCGGTGTGGTATGGGAAGTGAACAAGTTGACCTTCAGTAGAATGAAGATTTTTGGTAGTGTAGTATTTGTGGTAGTACAGTGCAGTACAATACATACCTTTACAGTAGATGTCACCGTCCCTGTCAGCCAGCGTGGTAGACTCCAGTCCTTTTCCGCAGTTGGCACAACGGAAGCAACCTTTGTGCCACGACTATAAAGAGAAAGCAAAAGTACATATTTGTGAAAATGATCATGTTGACATTAAGAATAGTCCTAATCTTCCTTACTTTGCCGGCGCCAATGACCTTCTCGGCCGCATACACGGTTTTTTCGCATCGTGGGCACGCGTCAGAGCTGCTGGCTTTCATGGCAAACTTGGAGGTGTTGGGGTTATTGGTAGGACGGTGTGGAGATTCTCTGTCAAAAACATCCAGATTGTCATTTCAGGGTGTTCATTCGTTCGCAACTGGACTGTTTGGTTTGTCTTGGAAGACGTTTCGCCGCTCGTCCGAGTAGACTTAGATTGGTCGGATCAAGTCCAACGGAGCCTCAGAGTAAAACTTGATCAGTTAATCTTCAAATTGCAAAATATCTTGCCTGAGGAGGTCAGGGAAAAGGTGACACATTTCACAATCAAAGCCTAACTTGGACAACACAACAAAGAAGCTTCAAAAAGTATAACTTAGTAAGAACACCTCCACACCGCAAGCCCTCATTTGGAGGCAAAGAACTGGGAACTCAACGGATAATGAATCACACAATAGATGAGAACCTTTATTTAACCAGATAAGAAATTCTTATAATTTCTTATCTGGTTAAAAAAAGGTTCTCTCTACAATAGATGGGTAAAGAATTTGTCCACCATAAATCTTACCCAACCAGAAAACGATGTATTGGCGAAAGGGTTAAACATTGCCATGACGCCACATCAGGTTCCTACAGTTGATTTGATCACAGCGACGGAATCAGCCATTAGGAAAAACAACCTAACAGAAACTGAAGGTGAGCAAATACGGCTGAAAGTGACTGCAGCTCTTTCTAATGCCAAAACCTCCACCCCAAACCTCTCCTTGGAGGAGAGGAAGGCAATAAGATCACTGAGCAAGGATGAAAACATTACGATCCTGCCAGCCGACAAGAGGAGCTGCACAGTCATCCTCAACACAACTGACTACCAAAACCAGTTGCTTACACTCCTCAAAGACTCCAACACATATGAAATACTCAAAAAGGACCCCACAAGTGGATACAAGAGAAGAATCATTGAATGCTTACAAACTCTAAAAAGTCAGAAGCCATCAACCAAACATTGTATTACCGCTTATACCCACAAGAAACCATCCCTGGTATTTATGGCCTTCCAAAAATACACAAAGATGGGGCTCCCCTCAGACCCATTGTCATTAACTCTGTGACATACACTATTGCTAAGTATGTGGCCAACATCATGTCCAAAACTCCAAGGACTTTGTAGCGAAGATCAGAGATCTGAAACTGGACAAAAATGAAACTAGTTTCATTCGACGTCACCTCTCTGTTCACCTGTATTCCAACCCAGGATGCAGTAGAGACAGTGAGGCAACGTCTACTAGGTGTTTACACTTTACAGGATAGATCCACACTAAACCCAGAACAGATTTGCCTTTTGCTGGAACTTTGCCTTAACACAACATACTTTCAATCCATGGCAACCTTTTACCCAAAAAAACATGGTTGTGCCATGGGATCACCTGTATCCCCAATAGTAGCAAGCCTTTACATGGAGGACATGGAAAAGAGAGCTTTGAACTCTATTAAGGAAACAGCACCACGTCCTTGGTACAGATATGTGGATGACACATGGGTGAAAATCAGAAACCAATAAGTGCAAGCCTTCACCGAGCACATGGACTCAGTAGACAAAAACATCAACTTCACACGTGCGGATGTCAACGACAGGAAGTTGCCTTTTTTGGACTGTGATGTCGGGGTTTACCGAAAACCCCACACATACCGAGCAATATCTACTTTTTGACTCACACCACCCACTGCAACACAAACTGGGCGTTATCAGAACCCTACAACACAGAGCTGATGACGTCCCTACAAGCCCACAGGCCAAAGACAAAGAGCATAGGCATTTGAGGGAAGCCTCCAAATCTGTCACCCCAGTTGGTCGTTTGTGAAAAGTGCATCCAGTTCCAGAAATAACAAGAACAGAGTGGATGAGGATGAACATATTGTCATTCCATAAGTATCAGGTCTATGTGAGAATCTCAGAAAAATGTTTTCCCCACACAACATCCCAGTACACTCCAAACCAGGCAACACCCTGAGACAGAGACTGGTGAATCCTAAAGACCGGACACCCCACACCCACACAAACAATCTGGTGTATGCTATCAAGTGTAATGATGAATGCACTGATTCATATATTGGGGAAACAAAACAACCACTAAGACGACACATGGCACAGCATAGACGGGCAAGCTCTTCAGGTCTAGACTCAGATGTCTACCTGCACCTCAGGGAGAAACAACACACCTTTGACAACAATCATGTACAGATTGGGGACAGGAAGGATGGATGGTAGGAAAGAGGAGTGAGGCAAGCCATCTATGTCCATCCATCCATCCATCCATTTTCTACCGCTTGTCCCTTACGGGTCTATGTCAAGGTTGAAAAACCATCCCTGAACAGAAGAGGTGGTCTCCGACACCACTTGTCTCCCACATATAACACTGTCCTTTCAACCATTCCTAAGGGACTCTGCAATTAACAAATAACAGGAGTTAGAAACATTCTAACGTGGGGGATTCCGACTATTTTGGACTGGTAGTAGTCGATCCACAGTGATGGTTCTGCCACACAATACCTCAATGCTAACAAGGGGAAGTTCACTTCACTTCAACGACTGTCCTTGGCTTTGACAGTTAGGATAGCTCGTTTGCATCTCAACAGTTGTTTTTCTCACTACAACAGGGCAAAACCATCCTTGCGCAGGCACACCGTCCTGGTTTTGGAGTATGAATATCTGTGGTTTTAGCACCAGCCAGTCTAAGACTAGATGTGACCAATATAAGTCTAAGACTAGATGTGACCAGTCTAAGTCTAAGACTAGATGTGACCAGACTAAGTCTAAGACTCGATCCGACCAAATTAAAGTTAAAAGTTAAAAGTACCAATGATTGTCACACACACACTAGGTGTGGCGAAATTATTCTCTGCATTTGACCCATCACCCTTGATCACCCCCTGGGAGGTGAGGGGAGCAGTGGGCAGCAGCGGTGGCCGCGCCCGGGAATCATTTTGTGGTGATTTAACCCCCATATGCAACCCTTGATGCTGAGTGCCAAGCAGGGAGGTAATGGGTCCCATTTTTATAGTCTTTGGTATGACTCGGCCGGGGTTTGAACTCACAACCTACCGATCTCAGGGCGGACACTCTAACCACTAGGCCACTGAGTAGGTGTCAAATTAAGTGCAAGACTAGATGTGACCAATCTAAGTCTTAGACTAGATCTGACCAATCTAAGTCTTAGACTAGATCTGACCAAACTAAGTCTAAGACTAGATCCGACCAATCTATGTCTAAGACTAGATGTGACCGATCTAAGACTAGATGTGACCAGTCTAAGTCTATGGTCATGAACTGATGAAGTCTACTTTTGTCCCAGTCGGCCTTGTTATCGTATCATGAAAGTATTTATCTACCCAGTCGGCCCTGTTATCGTATCATGAAAGTCTTTATCTATCAAAGTCAGTGGGCGGGCCTGACACTAATTAGTCCAATCATTGCAGAGTGGAAGTGCCCAGGAACCAATCAGGTGTTAGGATCTGCCCACTGACTTTGATGAGTTTGACAGATACAAACATTCATGACGCGCTGACAAACTCAATAAATGAACGGATCTTTGAATAATTAATTAAATGTGTCATAAATTAATAAATCATGAAATATTCAAATCTTTATTTAAATGGTGAAATATTTAAATTGTGAAATAATAACCAACATGTATTTAATTATTTAAATGTAACGCATTTATGTATTTAATTCCTATTAGATAATGACTTAAATGAGAAATAATCATGTCATTAAATAATAAAATCAGTATTAAAATCATAAATGTATTAAAATTATTAAATATAACGTATACATCTATTTCATTCCAGTTACCAATAAATAATTAATCAAATTGTACCCTATTTGTAAATGTATTTCATTATTAAATGTAACACATTTATGTATTTAATTCCAATTAAGTAATGACCTAAATGTTTCATTAATCATGTTTTTCAATAATAAAGTATTAAAATATAAAAATAAAAATGTATTAAAATTATTAAATATAACACATTTATGTATTTAATTCCAAATAAATGACTTAAATGTGTAATAATCATGTCATTCAATAATAAAATAAGTGTTAAAATATAAAAATAAAACATAAAAATGATTGAATATAACACATGTATATTTTTAATTCCAATTACCATTATTGACATATTTAGGTAATCATTTCAATTTTAATTGAATGTTATCCCATAAGTAAATACATCATGAAATGTTGAAATCAATATTTAAATGGTGAAATAATTAACTCCTGTTATAATTAAATCAATAATGAATTATTATGTAATTTTAGATTTAAAAAAATAACGCAGGCACGTTTTTAATTGTAATTTAAATTAATTAATGACACATTAAGTAATTAAAGACATTTATTTAACTTTGTCCAATTTGACCTCTCATTGTTATTGTCAAAAATGTTTATTTTCTTGTGGCCGTTCTCCTTTTTGTTGTACGTGATACCAAGTATCTACTTCCTGTCAAATGTCTTCTTACGCTTCATGCTGGATTCCCAGTCTCTCTCCCGTGTCCATGTTGAGGGTTCCTGCTCCTCCTCCGTAGCCGTAGCCTTTGGGCCCGTACTTCTTGCCGTAGCAGGACTTGCAGTAGATCTGGTCCACGTGCACGGCCACTGTGGTGCTGTCCAGGTTCTTCTTGCACACCACTGACAAGCACACATTGAAAACAAGTCCCGGTGACAAGTGACTCCGATAACACAAAGCTTTTTTCTTTAAAACTGTCATTGCTAAAAAAATAATAATAATGAATCAAAATCAATGTTGTTATAAATTATGAAACTTGGATTTTGGGAGCGTAACGGCTACCATAGTCAGGCGTACTGTGCTTCCACAAACGATATTTGTATGGTGTGTGTATAAAGATACCATAGTCAGGCGTACTGTGCTTCCACAAATTATATTTGTATGGTGTGTGTATAAAGACCCCAACATGGTTTCTATTAGCAGACATATAATCTGGCGTTTTGTTTCGGGATATTATGAAAAAAACAACTTTTGATGATGTTATGTATTTGGGATCTGCATAAGTCATAAAATTGAGTATTTTAGTCCATGCCGACGTCGTAGTTGCAAGGCTGTCTTCTTGTTATGGGACATATGTAGGGCTGCAGCTAACGATTATTTTTCTATCGATTAATCTATAGATTATTTTTTCGATTAATCGGTTAATCTATAGATTATTATTTTTTCGATTAATCTATAGATTATTTTTCCTTTTACCGATTATTTTTTTTATTTAAAATTAAGATGAAAAAAATAAATTTAGGCCAGTTTTTTCAAAAGGCATGGCTTTTATTTACAAAAAAAAAAAGTATGGCCACTCAGTCAACATTGAAAACATGGCAAAACATTCTGTAACACTGTAAACATTTGTGCCAATCTAAATATTCTGGAGCACTGTAAACATTAAGTATTGCTTTTAAAATGTGCAAAATAAACATCCAGTCCAACACAGTACACTATAACCAATTCTACTCATTCCAAATCAAATCAAATCAAATCAACTTTATTTATAAAGCACATTTAAAATTTACCACAGGGGTAGCCAAAGTGCTGTACAATGAGCAGGTTAAAAGATAAAACGAGTACCGAGCAAACACAACACAACACAAACAGAACATGATAAAAATAAATAATTAAAATAGAATTAATAAAAACATAAAAACATAAAAACAGGATCACAGCAGGTGTATTATGGGGCGCCATTGCAGGATGGATATCACTCAGTGTTAAAAGCCATGGAATAAAAGTATGTTTTTAAGAGAGATTTAAAAACAGGAAGAGAGGAGGCTTGTCTAACACTCAGGGGTAGGTCGTTCCAGAGCTTGGGAGCAGCAACGGCGAAAGCTCTGTCACCTCTAAGCTTCAGCCAGAGGAGTCCAGTGAGTGACTAACAGTTGTAATGAAGAAAGGTTAGCATGTCTACATGCTCTGGGGTGAGGCTGGTTCTTTTCTTGTTTACAATATTCCCAGCAGCTGAAAATAGGCGCTCAGAAGTGGTCGATGTGGCTGGAACTGAGAGGTAAGACCGAGCCAGCATTGCCAGATTTGGAAACCTTGCCTGATGTTCTTTCCACCATTTTAATGGGTTTTCATCCTTGGAAATGGGGGATTCTCCAAAATAAGACACTAACTCGTTTCTGACCATTTCAGCATCATTACTGTCATTGTTGTCTTCCTCATTGTTGCTGAGTTCATCTGAATCTGAGCCAAGAAGTGTGTCTAGTAAAGATACAGGCCGCCTGTCAGCATCTGGTCTTTCCACTTGCATTGCTGTGCCCTGTTGAGCGTGTGTCTCCTTTTCCCTTCTTTTCTCCTCCAGAACTATTGCATGCAGCTTGTATTGAACTTTTAAACACTCATCTGCAGTCAGGAATTTCAGCTTCCTGAATCGTGGGTCAAGTGCAGCTGCTAATATGCACACATTTGGTCCATCATCTTTGAATGTGGTCTCGGCTTCCCACCTGGATGTTATCTCACGTGCAGCAGTGACCTGGAAACACTTGATTGATGCATTTTCAAAAGCAGTTTGTGTAGCCTTCCGAAGCCCTTTGACCAGCAGAGGGACAGCGGAAACTGTTACATAAGATTCTCCACTCAGGTACACAGTTGCACATTCAAAAGGTTTCAGAACTTGTTCAAGTTCTTCAAGCAAGCTCCACTGGTCAGCCTTAAGATCCAGAAAATGCTTCCCTCTTTGAGTGACCTCCGGATCTGACAGAGTTGCTGTTATTGGCCACCTCTGCTTAAGCAGGCGACTAATCATGTAAAAGGAACTGTTCCATCTCACAGACACATCTTGTATGAGGCTGTGGTCTGGAGAACCCATTTGTTTTTGCTTAACCTTTAGTTTTGTACTGGATAGCTCACTTTTTCTGAAGTGCTCGACCAAACTTCTTGCTGCTCCTAAAGCTCTGCTGATGTGGTTGTCCTTTAGAGCATGGTTAACTACAAGCTGTAGAGTATGGCCAACACATCTGAGGGATGAAA
>NC_084550.2:31585000-31647500 GCF_033978685.3 Nerophis lumbriciformis
GGCTGCAACACGTGACAAAGTAGTTGGGAAAGGGCATGTTCACCACTGTGTTACATGGCCTTTCCTTTTAACAACACTCAGTAAACGATTGGGAACTGAGGAAACTAATTGTTGAAGCTTTGAAAGTGGAATTCTTTCCCATTCTTGTTTTATGTAGAGCTTCAGTCGTTCAACAGTCCGGGGTCTCCGCTGTCGTATTTCACGCTTCATAATGCGCCACACATTTTCGATGGGAGACAGGTCTGGACTGCAGGCGGGCCAGGAAAGTACCCGCACTCTATTTTTACGAAGCCACGTTGTTGTAACACGTGCTGAATGTGGCTTGGCATTGTCTTGCTGAAATAAGCAGGGGCGTCTATGAAAAAGACGACGCTTAGATGGCAACATATGTTGTTCCAAAAGCTGTATGTACCTTTCAGCATTAATGGTGCCTTCACAGATGTGTAAGTTACCCATGCCTTGGGCACTAATACACCCCCATACCATCACACATGCTGCCTTTTGAACTTTGCGTCGATAACAGTCTGGATGGTTCGCTTCCCCTTTGGTCCGGATGACACGATGTCGAATATTTCCAAAAATAAATTTGAAATGTGGACTCGTCAGACCACAGAACACTTTTCCACTTTGCATGAGTCCATCTTAGATGATCTCGGGCCCAGAGAAGCCAGCGGCGTTTCTGGGTGTTGTTGATAAATGGCTTTGGCTTTGCATAGTAGAGCTTTAACTTGCACTTACAGATGTAGCGACCAACTGTATTTAGTGACAGTGGTTTTCTGAAGTGTTCCTGGTGATATCCTTTAGAGATTGATGTGGGGTTTTGATACAGTGTCGTCTGAGGGATGGAAGGTCACGGTCATTCAATGTTGGTTTCCGGCCATGCCGCTTACGTGGAGTGATTTCTCCAGATTCTCTGAACCTTTTGATGATATTATGGAGCGTAGATGTTGAAATCCCTACATTTCTTGCAATTGCACTTTGAGAAACGTTGTTCTTAAACTGTTTGACTATTTGCTCACGCAGTTGTGGACAAAGGGGTGTACCTCGCCCCATCCTTTCTTGTGAAAGACTGAACATTTTTTGGGAAGCTGTTTTTATACCCAATCATGGCACCCACCTGTTCCCAATTAGCCTGCACACCTGTGGGATGTTCCAAATAAGTGTTTGATGAGCATTCCTCAACTTTATCAGTATTTATTGCCACCTTTCCCAACTTCTTTGTCACGTGTTACTGCCATCAAATTCTAAAGTTAATGATTATTTGCAAAAAAAAAATGTTTATGAGTTTGAACATCAAATATGTTGTCTTTGTAGCATATTCAACTGAATATGGGTTGAAAAGGATTTGCAAATCATTGTATTCCGTTTATATTTACATCTAACACAATTTCCCAACTCATATGGAAACGGGGTTTGTATACAGCGCTTTTCTCAAGTGACTCAAAGTGCTTTACATAGTGAAAGCCAATATCTAAGTTCCATTTAAAGCAGTGTGGGTGGCACTGGGAGCAGGTGGGTAAAGTGTCTTGCCCAAGGACACAACAGCAGTGACTAGGATGGCGGAAGCAGGGATCGAACCTGGAACCCTCAAGTTGCTGGCATGGCCGCTCTACCAACCGAGCTATACCGCCACCATTATTTTATTTGGACTTGTGCTTATTATTCACAATCCTGCTGCGAGGCAAGAACACAGGTTTTCTTTTTTAAACGCACGCTATCTGCTGAATAAAATGGAGTCAACTCCGAAAGGGACAAGCGGTAGAAAATGGATGGATTTAGGCACTCTATTTTGCCTATAACCTGTTTGGAAAACATCCAAAAAACCTTTGAAATACACGCTGTAACTGTTTATGTCATGATAATAACATGTCATATTTAAGTACCTTCCTTTCCTGCCTTTTTCATACGCTTTGACCCTGCGGCTTAAAAAAACAGTGCGGCTAATTCATTGATTCATGATATTGTGTGTTCAATAGTTTTTATTAATATCAAGCGGAGACACTAAAATGTTGAGTTGTTGTTTTTGCTTCATTCGTCACTCCAAGCAACGTTTGTCAGTTTTACAATATAACTAAAACTATTGTTACTTACTAAAGTGTCCCATGTGTGATGAGTGTTTTCATGCATATTTGTACATGCTATCATAATGTAATCAAGCTAGCGCTGTTAGCATTAATTGATATGCTAACACGTTTTCAAGTGACTTTTTTAGTATTATTAACTTACATTCTTTTTGTCATGTTTCACTTCCACAAATTCCTCAGTAAATTTAGCAACATGTCAGCGTGGAGTTATTGAGTCTGTTTAGCTGATTGGAGAGCTAGCTTGCGCAGCTAGTGGGTCCATGACCATGACTTCTGTTTTGTTTGATCAGCCGTTTTACTGCCTTTTTGCAGACACTGTTTGGAAACAATGAAGGTATGTAAATACACATTTACAGAATATTTCTGTGTAAATAACTCAATTCACAACATATATATCTGTGATTTATAGTCCAGTGCAACTAATATATGGAAAACTATTTTAAAAATTAAAATACACTAATTTGCTAATTTTAAGCAAAGGGCGACGTATTAATTTCACAGACGCAGCACAACATTCACTTTTTCCTTCAACAACAACAACACTAATCATGACAGACTTGAGAGACAACAAACATAATAACACAAACAAAGGTTGATTGACTTAGATCACACAATAAACATTGTGTGCAACCTATAACATAGTGTGTACTATTAGGCGTGTTGAATTGTGTGTGTGTGATCTACTAAGACTGTGTAAAGTGGTGCAGACCACCTTGAGGATTTTCCATGTACTATATGGGATGGGGGGCGTCACGGTGGAAGAGGGGTTAGTGCATCTGCCTCACAATACGAAGGTCCTGAGTAGTCTTGGGTTCAATCCCGGGCTCGGGATCTTTCTGTGTGGAGTTTGCATGTTCTCCCCGTGATTGCGTGGGTTCTACTCCGGCTTCCTCCCACCTCCAAAGACATGCACCTGGGAATAGGCCCCTCCCACCTCCAAAGACATGCACCTGGGGATAGGTTGATTGGCAACACTAAATTGTCCCTAGTGTGTGAATGTGAGTGTGAATGTTGTCTGTCTATCTGTGTTGGCCCTGCGATGAGGTGGCGACTTGTCCAGGGTGTACCCCGCCTTCCGCCCGATTGTAGCTGAGATAGGCTCCAGCGCCCCCCGCGACCCCAAAAGGGAATAAGCGGTAGAAAATGGATGGATGGATATATGGGATGGGGCATAACCATGGAGACACTCATTTACTGCACATTCATGTTATCCTGCGCTGACCTGTGGAGTTTGATGTTTTCAAACAAGCAGCAGACGTTTACCACTTTTTATGGGCATCTGATATGAAGGTGTCTGTTACTACATTATATATATATAAACTTGCAGTGTGTATATTGTACATATTACATATTGTTATGAAGGTGTCTGATACTACATTATACTGTATATATACTTGTAGTGTGTATATTGTACATATTACATATTGTTATGAAGGTGTCTGTTACTACATTATATATATACTTGCAGTGTGTATATTGTACATATTACATATGGTTATGAAGGTGTCTGTTACTACATTATATATATACTTGCAGTGTGTATATTGTATATATTACATATTGTTATGAAGGTGTCTGTTACTACATTATATATATACTTGCAGTGTGTATATTGTATATATTACATATTGTTATGAAGGTGTCTGTTACTACATTATATATATACTTGCAGTGTGTATATTGTAGATATTACATATTGTTATGAAGGTGTCTGTTACTACATTGTATATATACTTTCTGTGTGTAGTATGTACATATTACATCTTGTTATGAAGGTGTCTGTTACTACATTATATATATACTTGCAGTGTGTATATTGTAAATATTACATATTATTATGAAGGTGTCTGTTACATTATATATATACTTGCAGTGTGTATATTGTACATTTATAAATAAAGTTGACTTGATTTGATTTGATGAAGGTGTCTGTTACTACATTATATACAAAAACTTGCAGTGTGTATATTGTACATATTACATATTGTTATGAAGGTATCTGTTACTTATATATATACTTGCAGTGTGTATATTGTACATATTACATATTGTTATGAAGGTGTCTGTTACTACATTATATATATACTTGCAGTGTGTATATTGTACATATTACATATTGTTATGAAGGTGTCTGTTACTACATCATATATATACTTGCAGTGTTTATATTGTACATATTACATATTGTTATGAAGGTGTCTGTTACTACATCATATATATACTTGCAGTGTTTATATTGTACATATTACATATTGTTATGAAGGTGTCTGTTACTACATTATACATATACTTGCAGTGTGTATATTGTACATATTACATATTGTTATGAAGGTGTCTGTTACTACATTATATATATATACTTGCAGTGTGTATATTGTACATATTACATATTGTTATGAAGGTGTCTGTTACTACATTATATACAGGTAAAAGCCAGTAAATTAGAATATTTTGACAAACTTGATTTATTTCAGTAATTGCATTCAAAAGGTGTAACTTGTACATTATATTTATTCATTGCACACAGACTGATGCATTCAAATGTTTATTTCATTTAATTTTGATGATTTGAAGTGGCAACAAATGAAAATCCAAAATTCCGTGTGTCACAAAATTAGAATATTACTTAAGGCTAATACAAAAAAGGGATTTTTAGAAATGTTGGCCAACTGAAAAGTATGAAAATGAAAAATATGAGCATGTACAATACTCAATACTTGGTTGGAGATCCTTTTGCCTCAATTACTGCGTTAATGCGGCGTGGCATGGAGTCGATGAGTTTCTGGCACTGCTCAGGTGTTATGAGAGCCCAGGTTGCTCTGATAGTGGCCTTCAACTCTTCTGCGTTTTTGGGTCTGGCATTCTGCATCTTCCTTTTCACAATACCCCACAGATTTTCTATGGGGCTAAGGTCAGGGGAGTTGGCGGGCCAATTTAGAACAGAAATACCATGGTCCGTAAACCAGGCACGGGTAGATTTTGCGCTGTGTGCAGGCGCCAAGTCCTGTTGGAACTTGAAATCTCTATCTCCATAGAGCAGGTCAGCAGCAGGAAGCATGAAGTGCTCTAAAACTTGCTAGTAGACGGCTGCGTTGACCCTGGATCTCAGGAAACAGAGTGGACCGACACCAGCAGATGACATGGCACCCCAAACCATCACCCAACCATGCAAATTTTGCATTTCCTTTGGAAATCGAGGTCCCAGAGTCTGGAGGAAGACAGGAGAGGCACAGGATCCACGTTGCCTGAAGTCTAGTGTAAAGTTTCCACCATCAGTGATGGTTTGGGGTGCCATGTCATCTGCTGGTGTTGGTCCACTCTGTTTCCTGAGATCCAGGGTCAACGCAGCCGTCTACCAGCAAGTTTTAGAGCACTTCATGCTTCCTGCTGCTGACCTGCTCTATGGAGATGGAGATTTCAAGTTCCAACAGGACTTGGCGCCTGCACACAGCGCAAAATCTACCCGTGCCTGGTTTACGGATCATGGTATTTCTGTTCTAAATTGGCCCGCCAACTCCCCTGACCTTAGCCCCATAGAAAATCTGTGGGGTATTGTGAAAAGGAAGATGCAGAATGCCAGACCCAAAAACGCAGAAGAGTTGAAGGCCACTATCAGAGCAACCTGGGCTCTCATAACACCTGAGCAGTGCCAGAAACTCATCGACTCCATGCCACGCCGCATTAACGCAGTAATTGAGGCAAAAGGAGCTCCAACCAAGTATTGAGTATTGTACATGCTCATATTTTTCATTTTCATACTTTTCAGTTGGCCAACATTTCTAAAAATCCCTTTTTTGTATTAGCCTTAAGTAATATTCTAATTTTGTGACACACGGAATTTTGGATTTTCATTTGTTGCCACTTCAAATCATCAAAATTAAATGAAATAAACATTTGAATGCATCAGTCTGTGTGCAATGAATAAATATAATGTACAAGTTACACCTTTTGAATGCAATTACTGAAATAAATCAAGTTTTTCAAAATATTCTAATTTACTGGCTTTTACCTGTATATACTTGCAGTGTGTATATTGTACATATTACATATTGTTATGAAGGTGTCTGTTACTACATTATATAAATACTTGCAGTGTGTATATTGTACATATTACATATTGTTATGAAGGTGTCTGTTACTACATTTTATATATATATATATATATACTTGCAGTGTGTATATTGTGTACTTAAATGTTTCTGTTTGTAAAGAATAAAATCAATTGTGTGTGATATTAGCAAGAAGGAGTACAATGACTTGAAAGTCCACCACTGCTGGCATTTAAGTTTAGGACACGCCCACTCTGACATTTCCATCAGTGATGCGTGTCGCTGCACAGTCCAATTACGTGTGGAGGAAAAGGTCAAAGGTCACATTGACCTGGCCATAACGTGACTTCCTGCCTTGCTTGTTATCACACTTGTATTTATTATCTCACTTTATGCTGCAGCTCTCCTACTTTCTACCTAATTAGTTCAATATGTTGAAGTTTGACTACACTGTGCAATATCTGAAGTAGACTTTTCTAGAAAAAGAAACATTTTTATTTTTGTCTTTCCACAATTGTGTGGAATGTTTTTCCTCCCCCCGTATATGTCACTACCAATTAGGGTTGTACAGTATACTGGTACTAGTATAGTACCATGGTGCTAATGAATCATATTCGGTACTGTACCACCTCTGAAAAGTACCGTTTTTTTTTTTTTTTAACGGGCATGACGGGGCGTCGTCACGTGGTGACATTGCTGGTTTTAGGAGCAGAGGAGCATGTTGGGCAGCGCACACACACAGAGTACTTACAAGCAGACACAGTGTGTAGACAGAAAAGGGAGAATGGACGCATTTTGGTGTAAAAAGTCAAGATAAAGGTGAAGTTATAACACTGAAACACCCTCAGGAAGAGCTGCTTTAACACATGGATAGCTAGCTAGCGGCTAACGTCCATCCGCAGTGTTTTAGCTACTTCTAAATCACTAATCCTGGTCTCCATGGCGACAAAGAAAGTCAGTTTCTTACAAGTAGCATTATCACTGGAGGAGGAGGAAGAGCTAAACATGCTTCACTACACACCGTAGGAGGATACAATAGCTCAGCGCCGTCACAATGTAAGCGGTCAAGAAGGAGGCCTACTTGGACTCCGGAGCCAACGAGAGTTTCAGTGATCGTGAGATGAGGGGAGCACTGAGCAGCAGCAGTGGCTGCGCCCGGGAATCATTTTTGATGATTTAACCCCCAATTCTAACCCTTGATGCTGAGATACTACATGTTTCACTTATACTACATGTAGTACTTATTAAGTTAAGTTAAAGTTAAAGTCCCAATGATTGTCACACACACACTAGGTGTGGTGAATTTATTCTCTGCATTTGAACCATCCCCTTGATCACCCTCTGGGACGTGAGGGGAGCAGTGGGCAGCAGCGGTGGCCACGCACGGGAATAATTTTTGGTGATTTAACCCCCAATTCCAAGCCTTGATGCTGAGTGCCAGCAGGGAGGTAATGGCTCCCATTTTTATAGCCTTTGGTATGACTCGGCCGGGGTTTGAACTCACAACCTACCCATCTCAGGGCGGACACTCTAACCACTAGGCCACGTGGCTTACTTATACTACATATTGTACTTATACTACAATAGTTGTAGGAGAAATCTCCAACCGAAGGAAAAAAGTGTGTGCTGGCTCAGAGTCGTGTAGAGTGTAGCGTGTAGAGTCTTAGGACAGACGCCTGTAGAGTCTGAGGACAGACGCGTGTAGAGTCTGAGAACAGATACGTGTAGAGTCTTAAGACAGATGCGTGTAGAGTCTGAGGACAGAAGCGTGTAGAGTCTGAGGACAGATGCGTGTAAAGTCTGAGGACAGATGCATGTAGAGTCTGAGGACAGATGCGTGAAGACTCTTAGGACAGATGCGTGTAGAGTCTGAGGACAGATGCGTGTAGAGTCTGAGGACAGATGCGTGTAGAGTCTGAGGACAGATGCGTGTAGAGTCTGAGGACAGATGCGTGTAAAGTCTGAGGACAGATGCATGTAGAGTCTGAGGACAGAAGCGAGTAGAGTCTGAGGACAGATGCGTGTAGAGTCTGAGGACAGAAGCGAGTAGAGTATTAGGACAGAAGCGTGTAGAGTCTGAGGACAGATGTGTGTAGAGTCTGAGGACAGATGCGTGTAGAGTCTGAGGACATATGCGTGTAGAGTCTGAGGACAGATGCGTGTAGAGTCTGAGGACAGATGCGTGTAAAGTCTGAGGACAGATGCATGTAGAGTCTGAGGACAGAAGCGAGTAGAGTCTGAGGACAGATGCGTGTAGAGTCTGAGGACAGAAGCGAGTAGAGTCTGAGGACAGATGCGTGTAGAGTCTAAGGACAGAAGCGAGTAGAGTATTAGGACAGAAGCGTGTAGAGTCTGAGGACAGATGTGTGTAGAGTCTGAGGACAGATGCGTGTAGAGTCTGAGGAAAGATGCGTATAGAGTCTGAGGACAGATGCGTGTAGAGTCTGAGGACAGATGCGTGTAGAGTCTGAGGACAGAAGCGTGTAGAGTCTGAGGACAGAAGCATGTAGAGTCTGAGGACAGACGTGTGTAGCGTCTTAGGACAGATGCGTGTAGAGTCTGAGGACAGATGCGTGTAGAGTCTGAGGACAGAAGCGTGTAGAGTCTTAAGACAGATGCGTGTCGAGTCTTAAGACAGATGCGTGTAGAGTCTGAGGACAGATGCGTGCAGAGTCTGAGGACAGATGCGTGTCGAGTCTTAAGACAGATGCGTGTAGAGTCTGAGGACAGATGTGTGTAGAGTCTGAAGACAGATGCGTGTAGAGTCTGAGGACAGAAGCCTGTAGAGTCTGAGGACATCAGCATGTAGAGTCTGAGGACAGATGCGTGTAGAGTCTGAAGACAGATGCGTGTAGAGTCTGAGGACAGAAGCGTGTAGAGTCTGAGGACAGAAGCATGTAGAGTCTGAGGACAGACGTGTGTAGCGTCTTAGGACAGATGCGTGTAGAGTCTGAGGACAGATGCGTGTAGAGTCTGAGGACAGATGCGTGTAAAGTCTGAGGACAGATGCGTGTAGAGTCTTAGGACAGATGCGTGTAGAGTCTGAGGACAGATGCGTGTAGAGTCTGAGGACAGATGCGTGTAGAGCCTGAGGACATAAGCGTGTAGAGTCTGAGGACAGAAGCGTGTAGAGTCTGAGGACAGATGCGTGTCGAGTCTTAAGACAGATGCGTGTAGAGTCTGAGGACAGATGCGTGCAGAGTCTGAGGACAGATGCGTGTCGAGTCTTAAGACAGATGCGTGTAGAGTCTGATGACAGATGCGTGTAGAGTCTGAGGACAGATGCGTGTAGAGTCTGAGGACAGATGCGTGTAGAGTCTTAAGACAGATGCGTGTAGAGTCTGAGGACAGATGCGTGCAGAGTCTGAGGACAGATGCGTGCAGAGTCTGAGGACAGATGCATGTAGAGTCTGAGGACAGATGCGTGTAGAGTCTGAGGACAGATGCGTGTAGAGTCTGAGGACAGATGCGTGTAGAGTCTGAGGACAGATGCGTGTAAAGTCTGAGGACAGATGCGTGTAGAGTCTGAGGACAGATGCGTGTAGAGCCTGAGGACAGATGCGTGTAGAGTCTTAGGACAGATGCGTGTAGGGTCTGAGGACAGATGCGTGTAGAGTCTTAGGATAGATGCATGTAGAGTCTGAGGACAGATGCGTGTAGAGTCTGAGGACAGATGCGTGTAGAGTCTGAGGACGGGTGCGTGTAGAGTCTTAGGATAGATGCATGTAGAGTCTGAGGACAGATGCGTGTAGAGTCTGAGGACAGATGCGTGTAGAGTCTGAAGACAGATGCGTGTAGAGTCTGAGGACAGAAGCGTGAAGACTCTTAGGACAGATGCGTGTAGAGTCTGAGGACAGATGCGTGTAGAGTCTGAGGACAGATGCGTGTAGAGTCTGAGGACAGATGCGTGTAAAGTCTGAGGACAGATGTATGTAGAGTCTGAGGACAGAAGCGAGTAGAGTCTGAGGACAGATGCGTGTAGAGTCTGAGGACAGAAGCGAGTAGAGTATTAGGACAGAAGCGTGTAGAGTCTGAGGACAGATGTGTGTAGAGTCTGAGGACAGATGCGTGTAGAGTCTGAGGACAGATGCGTGTAGAGTCTGAGGACAGATGCGTGTAGAGTCTGAGGACAGATGCGTGTAGAGTCTGAGGACAGATGCGTGTAGAGTCTTAGGATAGATGCATGTAGAGTCTGAGGACAGAAGCGTGTAGAGTCTGAGGACAGAAGCATGTAGAGTCTGAGGACGGACGTGTGTAGCGTCTTAGGACAGAAGCGTGTAGAGTCTGAGGACAGATGCGTGTAAAGTCTGAGGACAGATGCGTGTAAAGTCTGAGGACAGATGCATGTAGAGTCTGAGGACAGATGCGTGAAGACTCTTAGGACAGATGCGTGTAGAGTCTGAGGACAGAAGCGTGTAGAGTCTGAGGACAGAAGCATGTAGAGTCTGAGGACAGACGTGTGTAGCGTCTTAGGACAGATGCGTGTAGAGTCTGAGGACAGATGCGTGTAGAGTCTGAGGACAGATGCGTGTAAAGTCTGAGGACAGATGCGTGTAGACTCTTAGGACAGATGCGTGTAAAGTCTGAGGACAGATGCGTGTAAAGTCTGAGGACAGATGCATGTAGAGTCTGAGGACAGATGCGTGTAGAGTCTGAGGACAGATGCGTGTAGAGTCTGAGGACAGAAGCGTGTAGAGTCTGAGGACAGAAGCATGTAGAGTCTGAGGACAGACGTGTGTAGCGTCTTAGGACAGATGCGTGTAGAGTCTGAGGACAGATGCGTGTAGAGTCTGAGGACAGATGCGTGTAAAGTCTGAGGACAGATGCGTGTAGACTCTTAGGACAGATGCGTGTAGAGTCTGAGGACAGAAGCATGTAGAGTCTGAGGACAGACGTGTGTAGCGTCTTAGGACAGATGCGTGTAGAGTCTGAGGACATATGCGTGTAGAGTCTGAGGACAGATGCGTGTAAAGTCTGAGGACAGATGCGTGTAGACTCTTAGGACAGATGCGTGTAGAGTCTGAGGACAGATGCGTGTAGAGTCTGAGGACAGATGCGTGTAGAGTCTGAGGACAGAAGCGTGTAGAGTCTGAGGACAGATGCGTGTCGAGTCTTAAGACAGATGCGTGTAGAGTCTGAGGACAGATGCGTGCAGAGTCTGAGGACAGATGCGTGTCGAGTCTTAAGACAGATGCGTGTAGAGTCTGAGGACAGATGCGTGTAGAGTCTGAGGACAGATGCGTGTAGAGTCTGAGGACAGATGCGTGTAGAGTCTGAGGACAGATGCGTGTAGAGTCTTAAGACAGATGCGTGTAGAGTCTGAGGACAGATGCGTGCAGAGTCTGAGGACAGATGCGTGCAGAGTCTGAGGACAGATGCGTGTAGAGTCTGAGGACAGATGCGTGTAGAGTCTGAGGACAGATGCGTGTAGAGTCTGAGGACAGATGCGTGTAAAGTCTCAGGACAGATGCGTGTAAAGTCTGAGGACAGATGCGTGTAGAGTCTGAGGACAGATGCGTGTAGAGCCTGAGGACAGATGTGTGTAGAGTCTTAGGACAGATGCGTGTAGAGTCTGAGGACAGATGCGTGTAGAGTCTTAGGATAGATGCATGTAGAGTCTGAGGACAGATGCGTGTAGAGTCTGAGGACAGATGCGTGTAGAGTCTGAGGACAGATGCGTGTAGAGTCTTAGGATAGATGCATGTAGAGTCTGAGGACAGATGCGTGTAGTGTCTGAGGACAGATGCGTGTAGAGTCTGAAGACAGATGTGTGTAGAGTCTGAGGACAGATGCGTGTAGAGTCTGAGGACAGAAGCGTGTAGAGTCTGAGGACAGAAGCATGTAGAGTCTGAGGACAGACGTGTGTAGCGTCTTAGGACAGAAGCGTGTAGAGTCTGAGGACAGATGCGTGTAAAGTCTGAGGACAGATGCGTGTAAAGTCTGAGGACAGATGCATGTAGAGTCTGAGGACAGATGCGTGAAGACTCTTAGGACAGATGCGTGTAGAGTCTGAGGACAGATGCGTGTAGAGTCTGAGGACAGATGCGTGTAGAGTCTGAGGACAGATGCGTGTAAAGTCTGAGGACAGATGTATGTAGAGTCTGAAGACAGAAGCGAGTAGAGTCTGAGGACAGATGCGTGTAGAGTCTGAGGACAGAAGCGAGTAGAGTATTAGGACAGAAGCGTGTAGAGTCTGAGGACAGATGTGTGTAGAGTCTGAGGACAGATGCGTGTAGAGTCTGAGGACAGATGCGTGTAGAGTCTGAGGACAGATGCGTGTAGAGTCTGAGGACAGATGCGTGTAGAGTCTGAGGACAGATGCGTGTAGAGTCTTAGGATAGATGCATGTAGAGTCTGAGAACAAATGCGTGTAGAGTCTGAGGACAGATGCGTGTAGAGTCTGAGGACAGATGCGTGTAGAGTCTTAGGATAGATGCATGTAGAATCTGAAGACAGATGCGTGTAGAGTCTGAAGACAGATGCGTGTAGAGTCTGAGGACAGATGCGTGTAGAGTCTGAGGACAGAAGCGTGTAGAGTCTGAGGACAGAAGCATGTAGAGTCTGAGGACAGACGTGTGTAGCGTCTTAGGACAGATGCGTGTAGAGTCTGAGGACAGATGCGTGTAAAGTCTCAGGACAGATGCGTGTAAAGTCTGAGGACAGATGCGTGTAGAGTCTGAGGACAGATGCGTGTAGAGCCTGAGGACAGATGTGTGTAGAGTCTTAGAACAGATGCGTGTAGAGTCTGAGGACAGATGCGTGTAGAGTCTTAGGATAGATGCATGTAGAGTCTGAGGACAGATGCGTGTAGAGTCTGAGGACAGATGCGTGTAGAGTCTGAGGACAGATGCGTGTAGAGTCTTAGGATAGATGCATGTAGAGTCTGAGGACAGATGCGTGTAGTGTCTGAGGAAAGATGCGTGTAGAGTCTGAAGACAGATGTGTGTAGAGTCTGAGGACAGATGCGTGTAGAGTCTGAGGACAGAAGCGTGTAGAGTCTGAGGACAGAAGCATGTAGAGTCTGAGGACAGACGTGTGTAGCGTCTTAGGACAGAAGCGTGTAGAGTCTGAGGACAGATGCGTGTAAAGTCTGAGGACAGATGCGTGTAAAGTCTGAGGACAGATGCATGTAGAGTCTGAGGACAGATGCGTGTAGAGTCTGAGGACAGATGCGTGTAGAGTCTGAGGACAGATGCGTGTAGAGTCTTAGGATAGATGCATGTAGAGTCTGAGGACAGATGCGTGTAGTGTCTGAGGAAAGATGCGTGTAGAGTCTGAAGACAGATGTGTGTAGAGTCTGAGGACAGATGCGTGTAGAGTCTGAGGACAGAAGCGTGTAGAGTCTGAGGACAGAAGCATGTAGAGTCTGAGGACAGACGTGTGTAGCGTCTTAGGACAGAAGCGTGTAGAGTCTGAGGACAGATGCGTGTAAAGTCTGAGGACAGATGCGTGTAAAGTCTGAGGACAGATGCGTGTAAAGTCTGAGGACAGATGCGTGTAAAGTCTGAGGACAGATGCATGTAGAGTCTGAGGACAGGTGCGTGTAGAGTCTGAGGACAGATACGTGTAGAGTCTTAGGATAGATGCGTGTAGAGTCTGAGGACAGATGCGTGTAGAGTCTGAGGACAGATGCGTGTAGAGTCTGAGGACAGATGCGTGTAAAGTCTGAGGACAGATGTATGTAGAGTCTGAGGACAGAAGCGAGTAGAGTCTGAGGACAGATGTGTAGAGTCTGAGGACAGAAGCGAGTAGAGTATTAGGACAGAAGCGTGTAGAGTCTGAGGACAGATGTGTGTAGAGTCTGAGGACAGATGCGTGTAGAGTCTGAGGACAGATGCGTGTAGAGTCTGAGGACAGATGCGTGTAGAGTCTGAGGACAGATGCGTGTAGAGTCTGAGGACAGATGCGTGTAGAGTCTGAGGACAGATGCGTGTAGAGTCTTAGGATAGATGCATGTAGAGTCTGAGAACAAATGCGTGTAGAGTCTGAGGACAGATGCGTGTAGAGTCTGAGGACAGATGCGTGTAGAGTCTTAGGATAGATGCATGTAGAGTCTGAAGACAGATGCGTGTAGAGTCTGAAGACAGATGCGTGTAGAGTCTGAGGACAGATGCGTGTAGAGTCTGAGGACAGAAGCGTGTAGAGTCTGAGGACAGAAGCATGTAGAGTCTGAGGACAGACGTGTGTAGCGTCTTAGGACAGATGCGTGTAGAGTCTGAGGACAGATGCGTGTAGAGTCTGAGGACAGATGCGTGTAGAGTCTGAGGACAGATGCGTGTAAAGTCTGAGGACAGATGCGTGTAGACTCTTAGGACAGATGCGTGTAGAGTCTGAGGACAGATGCGTGTAGAGTCTGAGGACAGATGCATGTAGAGCCTGAGGACAGAAGCGTGTAGAGCCTGAGGACAGAAGCGTGTAGAGTCTGAGGACAGATGCGTGTAGAGTCTGAGGACAGATGCGTGTAGAGTCTGAGGACAGATGCGTGTAGAGTCTGAGGACAGATGCGTGTAGAGTCTGAGGACAGATGCGTGTAGAGTCTGAGGACAGATGCGTGTAAAGTCTGAGGACAGATGCATGTAGAGTCTGAGGACAGAAGCGAGTAGAGTCTGAGGACAGATGCGTGTAGAGTCTGAGGACAGAAGCGAGTAGAGTATTAGGACAGAAGCGTGTAGAGTCTGAGGACAGATGTGTGTAGAGTCTGAGGACAGATGCGTGTAGAGTCTGAGGACAGATGCGTGTAGAGTCTGAGGACAGATGCGTGTAGAGTCTGAGGACAGATGCGTGTAGAGTCTGAGGACAGGTGCGTGTAGAGTCTGAGGACAGATACGTGTAGAGTCTTAGGATAGATGCATGTAGAGTCTGAGGACAGATGCGTGTAGAGTCTGAGGACAGATGCGTGTAGAGTCTGAGGACAGATGCGTGTAGAGTCTGAGGATAGATGCGTGTAGAATCTGAGGACAGATGCGTGTAGAATCTGAGGACAGATGCGTGTAGAGTCTGAGGACAGATGCGTGTAGAGTCTGAGGACAGAAGCGTGTAGAGTCTGAGGACAGATGCGTGTAGAGCCTGAGGACAGAAGCGTGTAGAGTCTGAGGACAGAAGCGTGTAGAGTCTGAGTACAGATGCGTGTAGAGTCTGAGGACAGATGCGTGTAGAGTCTGAAGACAGATGCGTGTAGAGTCTGAAGACAGATGCGTGTAGAGTCTGAGGACAGATGCGTGTAGAGTCTGAGGACAGATGCGTGTAGAGTCTGAGGACAGAAGCGTGTAGAGTCTGAGGACAGAAGCATGTAGAGTCTGAGGACAGACGTGTGTAGCGTCTTAGGACAGATGCGTGTAGAGTCTGAGGACAGATGCGTGTAGAGTCTGAGGACAGATGCGTGTAAAGTCTGAGGACAGATGCGTGTAGACTCTTAGGACAGATGCGTGTAGAGTCTGAGGACAGATGCGTGTAGAGTCTGAGGACAGATGCGTGTAGAGTCTGAGGACAGATGCGTGTAGAGTCTGAGGACAGATGCGTGTAGAGCCTGAGGACAGAAGCGTGTAGAGTCTGAGGACAGAAGCGTGTAGAGTCTTAAGACAGATGCGTGTAGAGTCTGAGGACAGATGCGTGCAGAGTCTGAGGACAGATGCGTGTCGAGTCTTAAGACAGATGCGTGTAGAGTCTGAGGACAGATGCGTGTAGAGTCTGAGGACAGATGCGTGTAGAGTCTGAGGACAGATGCGTGTAAAGTCTGAGGACAGATGTATGTAGAGTCTGAGGACAGAAGCGAGTAGAGTCTGAGGACAGATGCGTGTAGAGTCTGAGGACAGATGCGTGTAAAGTCTGAGGACAGATGCATGTAGAGTCTGAGGACAGATGCGTGAAGACTCTTAGGACAGATGCGTGTAGAGTCTGAGGACAGATGCGTGTAGAGTCTGAGGACAGATGCGTGTAGAGTCTGAGGACAGATGCGTGTAGAGTCTGAGGACAGATGCGTGTAGAGTCTGAGGATAGATGCGTGTAGAATCTGAGGACAGATGCGTGTAGAATCTGAGGACAGATGCGTGTAGAGTCTGAGGACAGATGCGTGTAGAGTCTGAGGACAGAAGCGTGTAGAGTCTGAGGACAGATGCGTGTAGAGCCTGAGGACAGAAGCGTGTAGAGTCTGAGGACAGAAGCGTGTAGAGTCTGAGTACAGATGCGTGTAGAGTCTGAGGACAGATGCGTGTAGAGTCTGAAGACAGATGCGTGTAGAGTCTGAAGACAGATGCGTGTAGAGTCTGAGGACAGATGCGTGTAGAGTCTGAGGACAGATGCGTGTAGAGTCTGAGGACAGAAGCGTGTAGAGTCTGAGGACAGAAGCATGTAGAGTCTGAGGACAGACGTGTGTAGCGTCTTAGGACAGATGCGTGTAGAGTCTGAGGACAGATGCGTGTAGAGTCTGAGGACAGATGCGTGTAAAGTCTGAGGACAGATGCGTGTAGACTCTTAGGACAGATGCGTGTAGAGTCTGAGGACAGATGCGTGTAGAGTCTGAGGACAGATGCGTGTAGAGTCTGAGGACAGATGCGTGTAGAGTCTGAGGACAGATGCGTGTAGAGCCTGAGGACAGAAGCGTGTAGAGTCTGAGGACAGAAGCGTGTAGAGTCTTAAGACAGATGCGTGTAGAGTCTGAGGACAGATGCGTGCAGAGTCTGAGGACAGATGCGTGTCGAGTCTTAAGACAGATGCGTGTAGAGTCTGAGGACAGATGCGTGTAGAGTCTGAGGACAGATGCGTGTAGAGTCTGAGGACAGATGCGTGTAAAGTCTGAGGACAGATGTATGTAGAGTCTGAGGACAGAAGCGAGTAGAGTCTGAGGACAGATGCGTGTAGAGTCTGAGGACAGATGCGTGTAAAGTCTGAGGACAGATGCATGTAGAGTCTGAGGACAGATGCGTGAAGACTCTTAGGACAGATGCGTGTAGAGTCTGAGGACAGATGCGTGTAGAGTCTGAGGACAGATGCGTGTAGAGTCTGAGGACAGATGCGTGTAAAGTCTGAGGACAGATGTATGTAGAGTTTGAGGACAGAAGCGAGTAGAGTCTGAGGACAGATGCGTGTAGAGTCTGAGGACAGAAGCGAGTAGAGTATTAGGACAGAAGCGTGTAGAGTCTGAGGACAGATGTGTGTAGAGTCTGAGGACAGATGCGTGTAGAGTCTGAGGACAGATGCGTGTAGAGTCTGAGGACAGATGCGTGTGGAGTCTGAGGACAGATGCGTGTAGAGTCTGAGGACAGATGCGTGTAGAGTCTTAGGATAGATGCATGTAGAGTCTGAGAACAGATGCGTGTAGAGTCTGAGGACAGATGCGTGTAGAGTCTGAGGACAGATGCGTGTAGAGTCTTAGGATAGATTCATGTAGAGTCTGAAGACAGATGCGTGTAGAGTCTGAAGACAGATGCGTGTAGAGTCTGAGGACAGATGCGTGTAGAGTCTGAGGACAGAAGCGTGTAGAGTCTGAGGACAGAAGCATGTAGAGTCTGAGGACAGACGTGTGTAGCGTCTTAGGACAGATGCGTGTAGAGTCTGAGGACAGATGCGTGTAGAGTCTGAGGACAGATGCGTGTAGAGTCTGAGGACAGATGCGTGTAAAGTCTGAGGACAGAAGCGAGTAGAGTATTAGGACAGAAGCGTGTAGAGTCTGAGGACAGATGTGTGTAGAGTCTGAGGACAGATGCGTGTAGAGTCTGAGGACAGATGCGTGTAGAGTCTTAGGATAGATTCATGTAGAGTCTGAAGACAGATGCGTGTAGAGTCTGAAGACAGATGCGTGTAGAGTCTGAGGACAGATGCGTGTAGAGTCTGAGGACAGAAGCGTGTAGAGTCTGAGGACAGAAGCATGTAGAGTCTGAGGACAGACGTGTGTAGCGTCTTAGGACAGATGCGTGTAGAGTCTGAGGACAGATGCGTGTAGAGTCTGAGGACAGATGCGTGTAGAGTCTGAGGACAGATGCGTGTAAAGTCTGAGGACAGATGCGTGTAGACTCTTAGGACAGATGCGTGTAGAGTCTGAGGACAGATGCGTGTAGAGTCTGAGGACAGATGCGTGTAGAGCCTGAGGACAGAAGCGTGTAGAGTCTGAGGACAGAAGCGTGTAGAGTCTGAGGACAGATGCGTGTAAAGTCTGAGGACAGATGCGTGTAGACTCTTAGGACAGATGCGTGTAGAGTCTGAGGACGGATGCGTGTAGAGTCTGAGGACAGATGCGTGTAGAGCCTGAGGACAGAAGCGTGTAGAATCTGAGGACAGAAGTGTGTAGAGTCTGAGGACAGATGTGTGTCGAGTCTTAAGACAGATGCGTGTAGAGTCTGAGGACAGATGCGTGCAGAGTCTGAGGACAGATGCGTGTCGAGTCTTAAGACAGATGCGTGTAGAGTCTGAGGACAGATGCGTGTAGAGTCTGAGGACAGATGCGTGTAGAGTCTGAGGACAGATGCGTGTAGAGTCTTAAGACAGATGCGTGTAGAGTCTGAGGACAGATGCGTGCAGAGTCTGAGGACAGATGCGTGCAGAGTCTGAGGACAGATGCGTGTAGAGTCTGAGGACAGATGCGTGTAGAGTCTGAGGACAGATGCGTGTAGAGTCTGAGGACAGATGCGTGTAAAGTCTCAGGACAGATGCGTGTAAAGTCTGAGGACAGATGCGTGTAGAGTCTGAGGACAGATGCGTGTAGAGCCTGAGGACAGATGTGTGTAGAGTCTTAGGACAGATGCGTGTAGAGTCTGAGGACAGATGCGTGTAGAGTCTTAGGATAGATGCATGTAGAGTCTGAGGACAGATGCGTGTAGAGTCTGAGGACAGATGCGTGTAGAGTCTGAGGACAGATGCGTGTAGAGTCTTAGGATAGATGCATGTAGAGTCTGAGGACAGATGCGTGTAGTGTCTGAGGACAGATGCGTGTAGAGTCTGAAGACAGATGCGTGTAGAGTCTGAGGACAGAAGCGTGTAGAGTCTGAGAACAGAAGCATGTAGAGTCTGAGGACAGACGTGTGTAGCGTCTTAGGACAGAAGCGTGTAGAGTCTGAGGACAGATGCGTGTAAAGTCTGAGGACAGATGCGTGTAAAGTCTGAGGACAGATGCATGTAGAGTCTGAGGACAGATGCGTGAAGACTCTTAGGACAGATGCGTGTAGAGTCTGAGGACAGAAGCATGTAGAGTCTGAGGACAGAAGCATGTAGAGTCTGAGGACAGACGTGTGTAGCGTCTTAGGACAGATGCGTGTAGAGTCTGAGGACAGATGCGTGTAGAGTCTGAGGACAGATGCGTGTAAAGTCTGAGGACAGATGCGTATAGACTCTTAGGACAGATGCGTGTAAAGTCTGAGGACGGATGCGTGTAAAGTCTGAGGACAGATGCATGTAGAGTCTGAGGACGGATGCGTGTAGAGTCTGAGGACAGATGCGTGTAGAGTCTGAGGACAGATGCGTGTAGAGTCTGAGGACAGAAGCGTGTAGAGTCTGAGGACAGAAGCATGTAGAGTCTGAGGACAGACGTGTGTAGCGTCTTAGGACAGATGCGTGTAGAGTCTGAGGACAGATGCGTGTAGAGTCTGAGGACAGATGCGTGTAAAGTCTGAGGACAGATGCGTGTAGACTCTTAGGATAGATGCGTGTAGAGTCTGAGGACAGATGCGTGTAGAGTCTGAGGACAGATGCGTGTAGAGCCTGAGGACAGAAGCGTGTAGAGTCTGAGGACAGAAGCGTGTAGAGTCTGAGGACAGATGCGTGTCGAGTCTTAAGACAGATGCGTGTAGAGTCTGAGGACAGATGCGTGCAGAGTCTGAGGACAGATGCGTGTAGAGTCTGAGGACAGAAGCGAGTAGAGTATTAGGACAGAAGCGTGTAGAGTCTGAGGACAGATGTGTGTAGAGTCTGAGGACAGATGCGTGTAGAGTCTGAGGACAGATGCGTGTAGAGTCTGAGGACAGATGCGTGTAGAGTCTGAGGACAGATGCGTGTAGAGTCTGAGGACAGATGCGTGTAGAGTCTTAGGATAGATGCATGTAGAGTCTGAGAACAGATGCGTGTAGAGTCTGAGGACAGATGCGTGTAGAGTCTGAGGACAGATGCGTGTAGAGTCTTAGGATAGATTCATGTAGAGTCTGAAGACAGATGCGTGTAGAGTCTGAAGACAGATGCGTGTAGAGTCTGAGGACAGATGCGTGTAGAGTCTGAGGACAGAAGCGTGTAGAGTCTGAGGACAGAAGCATGTAGAGTCTGAGGACAGACGTGTGTAGCGTCTTAGGACAGATGCGTGTAGAGTCTGAGGACAGATGCGTGTAGAGTCTGAGGACAGATGCGTGTAGAGTCTGAGGACAGATGCGTGTAAAGTCTGAGGACAGATGCGTGTAGACTCTTAGGACAGATGCGTGTAGAGTCTGAGGACAGATGCGTGTAGAGTCTGAGGACAGATGCGTGTAGAGTCTGAGGACAGATGCGTGTAGAGCCTGAGGACAGAAGCGTGTAGAGTCTGAGGACAGAAGCGTGTAGAGTCTGAGGACAGATGCGTGTAAAGTCTGAGGACAGATGCGTGTAGACTCTTAGGACAGATGCGTGTAGAGTCTGAGGACGGATGCGTGTAGAGTCTGAGGACAGATGCGTGTAGAGCCTGAGGACAGAAGCGTGTAGAATCTGAGGACAGAAGCGTGTAGAGTCTGAGGACAGATGTGTGTCGAGTCTTAAGACAGATGCGTGTAGAGTCTGAGGACAGATGCGTGCAGAGTCTGAGGACAGATGCGTGTCGAGTCTTAAGACAGATGCGTGTAGAGTCTGAGGACAGATGCGTGTAGAGTCTGAGGACAGATGCGTGTAGAGTCTGAGGACAGATGCGTGTAGAGTCTTAAGACAGATGCGTGTAGAGTCTGAGGACAGATGCGTGCAGAGTCTGAGGACAGATGCGTGCAGAGTCTGAGGACAGATGCGTGTAGAGTCTGAGGACAGATGCGTGTAGAGTCTGAGGACAGATGCGTGTAGAGTCTGAGGACAGATGCGTGTAAAGTCTCAGGACAGATGCGTGTAAAGTCTGAGGACAGATGCGTGTATAGTCTGAGGACAGATGCGTGTAGAGCCTGAGGACAGATGTGTGTAGAGTCTTAGGACAGATGCGTGTAGAGTCTGAGGACAGATGCGTGTAGAGTCTTAGGATAGATGCATGTAGAGTCTGAGGACAGATGCGTGTAGAGTCTGAGGACAGATGCGTGTAGAGTCTGAGGACAGATGCGTGTAGAGTCTGAGGACAGATGCGTGTAGAGTCTTAGGATAGATGCATGTAGAGTCTGAGGACAGATGCGTGTAGTGTCTGAGGACAGATGCGTGTAGAGTCTGAAGACAGATGCGTGTAGAGTCTGAGGACAGATGCGTGTAGAGTCTGAGGACAGAAGCGTGTAGAGTCTGAGAACAGAAGCATGTAGAGTCTGAGGACAGACGTGTGTAGCGTCTTAGGACAGAAGCGTGTAGAGTCTGAGGACAGATGCGTGTAAAGTCTGAGGACAGATGCGTGTAAAGTCTGAGGACAGATGCATGTAGAGTCTGAGGACAGATGCGTGAAGACTCTTAGGACAGATGCGTGTAGAGTCTGAGGACAGAAGCATGTAGAGTCTGAGAACAGAAGCATGTAGAGTCTGAGGACAGACGTGTGTAGCGTCTTAGGACAGATGCGTGTAGAGTCTGAGGACAGATGCGTGTAGAGTCTGAGGACAGATGCGTGTAAAGTCTGAGGACAGATGCGTATAGACTCTTAGGACAGATGCGTGTAAAGTCTGAGGACGGATGCGTGTAAAGTCTGAGGACAGATGCATGTAGAGTCTGAGGACGGATGCGTGTAGAGTCTGAGGACAGATGCGTGTAGAGTCTGAGGACAGATGCGTGTAGAGTCTGAGGACAGAAGCGTGTAGAGTCTGAGGACAGAAGCATGTAGAGTCTGAGGACAGACGTGTGTAGCGTCTTAGGACAGATGCGTGTAGAGTCTGAGGACAGATGCGTGTAGAGTCTGAGGACAGATGCGTGTAAAGTCTGAGGACAGATGCGTGTAGACTCTTAGGATAGATGCGTGTAGAGTCTGAGGACAGATGCGTGTAGAGTCTGAGGACAGATGCGTGTAGAGCCTGAGGACAGAAGCGTGTAGAGTCTGAGGACAGAAGCGTGTAGAGTCTGAGGACAGATGCGTGTCGAGTCTTAAGACAGATGCGTGTAGAGTCTGAGGACAGATGCGTGCAGAGTCTGAGGACAGATGCGTGTAGAGTCTGAGGACAGATGCGTGCAGAGTCTGAGGACAGATGCGTGTCGAGTCTTAAGACAGATGCGTGTAGAGTCTGAGGACAGATGCGTGTAGAGTCTTAAGACAGATGCGTGTAGAGTCTGAGGACAGATGCGTGCAGAGTCTGAGGACAGATGCGTGCAGAGTCTGAGGACAGATGCGTGTAGAGTCTGAGGACAGATGCGTGTAGAGTCTGAGTACAGATGCGTGTAGAGTCTGAGGACAGATGCGTGTAAAGTCTCAGGACAGATGCGTGTAAAGTCTGAGGACAGATGCGTGTAGAGTCTGAGGACAGATGCGTGTAGAGCCTGAGGACAGATGTGTGTAGAGTCTTAGGACAGATGCGTGTAGAGTCTGAGGACAGATGCGTGTAGAGTCTTAGGATAGATGCATGTAGAGTCTGAGGACAGATGCGTGTAGAGTCTGAGGACAGATGCGTGTAGAGTCTGAGGACAGATGCGTGTAGAGTCTTAGGATAGATGCATGTAGAGTCTGAGGACAGATGCGTGTAGTGTCTGAGGACAGATGCGTGTAGAGTCTGAAGACAGATGTGTGTAGAGTCTGAGGACAGATGCGTGTAGAGTCTGAGGACAGAAGCGTGTAGAGTCTGAGGACAGAAGCATGTAGAGTCTGAGGACAGACGTGTGTAGCGTCTTAGGACAGAAGCGTGTAGAGTCTGAGGACAGATGCGTGTAAAGTCTGAGGACAGATGCGTGTAAAGTCTGAGGACAGATGCATGTAGAGTCTGAGGACAGATGCGTGAAGACTCTTAGGACAGATGCGTGTAGAGTCTGAGGACAGATGCGTGTAGAGTCTGAGGACAGATGCGTGTAGAGTCTGAGGACAGATGCGTGTAAAGTCTGAGGACAGATATATGTGGAGTCTGAGGACAGAAGCGAGTAGAGTCTGAGGACAGATGCGTGTAGAGTCTGAGGACAGAAGCGAGTAGAGTATTAGGACAGAAGCGTGTAGAGTCTGAGGACAGATGTGTGTAGAGTCTGAGGACAGATGCGTGTAGAGTCTGAGGACAGATGCGTGTAGAGTCTGAGGACAGATGCGTGTAGAGTCTGAGGACAGATGCGTGTAGAGTCTTAGGATAGATGCGTGTAAAGTCTGAGGACAGATGCGTGTAGACTCTTAGGACAGATGCGTGTAGAGTCTGAGGACAGATGTGTGTAGAGTCTGAGGACAGATGCGTGTAGAGTCTGAAGACAGATGCGTGTAGAGTCTGAGGACAGATGTGTGTAGAGGCTGAGGACAGATGCGTGTAGAGTCTGAGGACAGAAGCGTGTAGAGTCTGAGGACAGAAGCATGTAGAGTCTGAGGACGGACGTGTGTAGCGTCTTAGGACAGAAGCGTGTAGAGTCTGAGGACAGATGCGTGTAAAGTCTGAGGACAGATGCGTGTAAAGTCTGAGGACAGATGCGTGTAGAGTCTGAGGACAGATGCGTGAAGACTCTTAGGACAGATGCGTGTAGAGTCTGAGGACAGAAGCGTGTAGAGTCTGAGGACAGAAGCATGTAGAGTCTGAGGACAGACGTGTGTAGCGTCTTAGGACAGATGCGTGTAGAGTCTGAGGACAGATGCGTGTAGAGTCTGAGGACAGATGCGTGTAAAGTCTGAGGACAGATGCGTGTAGACTCTTAGGACAGATGCGTGTAAAGTCTGAGGACAGATGCGTGTAAAGTCTGAGGACAGATGCATGTAGAGTCTGAGGACAGATGCGTGTAGAGTCTGAGGACAGATGCGTGTAGAGTCTGAGGACAGAAGCGTGTAGAGTCTGAGGACAGAAGCATGTAGAGTCTGAGGACAGACGTGTGTAGCGTCTTAGGACAGATGCGTGTAGAGTCTGAGGACAGATGCGTGTAGAGTCTGAGGACAGATGCGTGTAAAGTCTGAGGACAGATGCGTGTAGAGTCTGAGGACAGAAGCATGTAGAGTCTGAGGACAGACGTGTGTAGCGTCTTAGGACAGATGCGTGTAGAGTCTGAGGACATATGCGTGTAGAGTCTGAGGACAGATGCGTGTAAAGTCTGAGGACAGATGCGTGTAGACTCTTAGGACAGATGCGTGTAGAGTCTGAGGACAGATGCGTGTAGAGTCTGAGGACAGATGCGTGTAGAGCCTGAGGACAGAAGCGTGTAGAGTCTGAGGACAGAAGCGTGTAGAGTCTGAGGACAGATGCGTGTCGAGTCTTAAGACAGATGCGTGTAGAGTCTGAGGACAGATGCGTGCAGAGTCTGAGGACAGAAGCGTGTCGAGTCTTAAGACAGATGCGTGTAGAGTCTGAGGACAGATGCGTGTAGAGTCTGAGGACAGATGCCTGTAGAGTCTGAGGACAGATGCGTGTAGAGTCTTAAGACAGATGCGTGTAGAGTCTGAGGACAGATGCGTGCAGAGTCTGAGGACAGATGCGTGCAGAGTCTGAGGACAGATGCGTGTAGAGTCTGAGGACAGATGCGTGTAGAGTCTGAGGACAGATGCGTGTAGAGTCTGAGGACAGATGCGTGTAAAGTCTCAGGACAGATGCGTGTAAAGTCTGAGGACAGATGCGTGTAGAGTCTGAGGACAGATGCGTGTAGAGCCTGAGGACAGATGTGTGTAGAGTCTTAGGACAGATGCGTGTAGAGTCTGAGGACAGATGCGTGTAGAGTCTTAGGATAGATGCATGTAGAGTCTGAGGACAGATGCGTGTAGAGTCTGAGGACAGATGCGTGTAGAGTCTGAGGACAGATGCGTGTAGAGTCTTAGGATAGATGCATGTAGAGTCTGAGGACAGATGCGTGTAGTGTCTGAGGACAGATGCGTGTAGAGTCTGAAGACAGATGTGTGTAGAGTCTGAGGACAGATGCGTGTAGAGTCTGAGGACAGAAGCGTGTAGAGTCTGAGGACAGAAGCATGTAGAGTCTGAGGACAGACGTGTGTAGCGTCTTAGGACAGAAGCGTGTAGAGTCTGAGGACAGATGCGTGTAAAGTCTGAGGACAGATGCGTGTAAAGTCTGAGGACAGATGCATGTAGAGTCTGAGGACAGATGCGTGAAGACTCTTAGGACAGATGCGTGTAGAGTCTGAGGACAGATGCGTGTAGAGTCTGAGGACAGATGCGTGTAGAGTCTGAGGACAGATGCGTGTAAAGTCTGAGGACAGATGTATGTAGAGTCTGAAGACAGAAGCGAGTAGAGTCTGAGGACAGATGCGTGTAGAGTCTGAGGACAGAAGCGAGTAGAGTATTAGGACAGAAGCGTGTAGAGTCTGAGGACAGATGTGTGTAGAGTCTGAGGACAGATGCGTGTAGAGTCTGAGGACAGATGCGTGTAGAGTCTGAGGACAGATGCGTGTAGAGTCTGAGGACAGATGCGTGTAGAGTCTGAGGACAGATGCGTGTAGAGTCTTAGGATAGATGCATGTAGAGTCTGAGAACAAATGCGTGTAGAGTCTGAGGACAGATGCGTGTAGAGTCTGAGGACAGATGCGTGTAGAGTCTTAGGATAGATGCATGTAGAGTCTGAAGACAGATGCGTGTAGAGTCTGAAGACAGATGCGTGTAGAGTCTGAGGACAGATGCGTGTAGAGTCTGAGGACAGAAGCGTGTAGAGTCTGAGGACAGAAGCATGTAGAGTCTGAGGACAGACGTGTGTAGCGTCTTAGGACAGATGCGTGTAGAGTCTGAGGACAGATGCGTGTAAAGTCTCAGGACAGATGCGTGTAAAGTCTGAGGACAGATGCGTGTAGAGTCTGAGGACAGATGCGTGTAGAGCCTGAGGACAGATGTGTGTAGAGTCTTAGAACAGATGCGTGTAGAGTCTGAGGACAGATGCGTGTAGAGTCTTAGGATAGATGCATGTAGAGTCTGAGGACAGATGCGTGTAGAGTCTGAGGACAGATGCGTGTAGAGTCTGAGGACAGATGCGTGTAGAGTCTTAGGATAGATGCATGTAGAGTCTGAGGACAGATGCGTGTAGTGTCTGAGGAAAGATGCGTGTAGAGTCTGAAGACAGATGTGTGTAGAGTCTGAGGACAGATGCGTGTAGAGTCTGAGGACAGAAGCGTGTAGAGTCTGAGGACAGAAGCATGTAGAGTCTGAGGACAGACGTGTGTAGCGTCTTAGGACAGAAGCGTGTAGAGTCTGAGGACAGATGCGTGTAAAGTCTGAGGACAGATGCGTGTAAAGTCTGAGGACAGATGCGTGTAAAGTCTGAGGACAGATGCATGTAGAGTCTGAGGACAGATGCGTGAAGACTCTTAGGACAGATGCGTGTAGAGTCTGAGGACAGATGCGTGTAGAGTCTGAGGACAGATGCGTGTAGAGTCTGAGGACAGATGCGTGTAAAGTCTGAGGACAGATGTATGTAGAGTCTGAGGACAGAAGCGAGTAGAGTCTGAGGACAGATGTGTAGAGTCTGAGGACAGAAGCGAGTAGAGTATTAGGACAGAAGCGTGTAGAGTCTGAGGACAGATGTGTGTAGAGTCTGAGGACAGATGCGTGTAGAGTCTGAGGACAGATGCGTGTAGAGTCTGAGGACAGATGCGTGTAGAGTCTGAGGACAGATGCGTGTAGAGTCTGAGGACAGATGCGTGTAGAGTCTTAGGATAGATGCATGTAGAGTCTGAGAACAAATACGTGTAGAGTCTGAGGACAGATGCGTGTAGAGTCTGAGGACAGATGCGTGTAGAGTCTTAGGATAGATGCATGTAGAGTCTGAAGACAGATGCGTGTAGAGTCTGAAGACAGATGCGTGTAGAGTCTGAGGACAGATGCGTGTAGAGTCTGAGGACAGAAGCGTGTAGAGTCTGAGGACAGAAGCATGTAGAGTCTGAGGACAGACGTGTGTAGCGTCTTAGGACAGATGCGTGTAGAGTCTGAGGACAGATGCGTGTAGAGTCTGAGGACAGATGCGTGTAGAGTCTGAGGACAGATGCGTGTAAAGTCTGAGGACAGATGCGTGTAGACTCTTAGGACAGATGCGTGTAGAGTCTGAGGACAGATGCGTGTAGAGTCTGAGGACAGATGCGTGTAGAGCCTGAGGACAGAAACGTGTAGAGCCTGAGGACAGAAGCGTGTAGAGTCTGAGGACAGAAGCGTGTAGAGTCTGAGGACAGATGCGTGTAGAGTCTGAGGACAGATGCGTGTAGAGTCTGAGGACAGATGCGTGTAGAGTCTGAGGACAGATGCGTGTAGAGTCTGAGGACAGATGCGTGTAGAGTCTGAGGACAGATGCGTGTAAAGTCTGAGGACAGATGCGTGTAAAGTCTGAGGACAGATGCATGTAGAGTCTGAGGACAGAAGCGAGTAGAGTCTGAGGACAGATGCGTGTAGAGTCTGAGGACAGAAGCGAGTAGAGTATTAGGACAGAAGCGTGTAGAGTCTGAGGACAGATGTGTGTAGAGTCTGAGGACAGATGCGTGTAGAGTCTGAGGACAGATGCGTGTAGAGTCTGAGGACAGATGCGTGTAGAGTCTGAGGACAGATGCGTGTAGAGTCTGAGGACAGGTGCGTGTAGAGTCTGAGGACAGATACGTGTAGAGTCTTAGGATAGATGCATGTAGAGTCTGAGGACAGATGCGTATAGAGTCTGAGGACAGATGCGTGTAGAGTCTGAGGACAGATGCGTGTAGAGTCTGAGGATAGATGCGTGTAGAATCTGAGGACAGATGCGTGTAGAATCTGAGGACAGATGCGTGTAGAGTCTGAGGACAGATGCGTGTAGAGTCTGAGGACAGAAGCGTGTAGAGTCTGAGGACAGATGCGTGTAGAGCCTGAGGACAGAAGCGTGTAGAGTCTGAGGACAGAAGCGTGTAGAGTCTGAGGACAGATGCGTGTAGAGTCTGAGGACAGATGCGTGTAGAGTCTGAAGACAGATGCGTGTAGAGTCTGAAGACAGATGCGTGTAGAGTCTGAGGACAGATGCGTGTAGAGTCTGAGGACAGATGCGTGTAGAGTCTGAGGACAGAAGCGTGTAGAGTCTGAGGACAGAAGCATGTAGAGTCTGAGGACAGACGTGTGTAGCGTCTTAGGACAGATGCGTGTAGAGTCTGAGGACAGATGCGTGTAGAGTCTGAGGACAGATGCGTGTAAAGTCTGAGGACAGATGCGTGTAGACTCTTAGGACAGATGCGTGTAGAGTCTGAGGACAGATGCGTGTAGAGTCTGAGGACAGATGCGTGTAGAGTCTGAGGACAGATGCGTGTAGAGTCTGAGGACAGATGCGTGTAGAGCCTGAGGACAGAAGCGTGTAGAGTCTGAGGACAGAAGCGTGTAGAGTCTTAAGACAGATGCGTGTAGAGTCTGAGGACAGATGCGTGCAGAGTCTGAGGACAGATGCGTGTCGAGTCTTAAGACAGATGCGTGTAGAGTCTGAGGACAGATGCGTGTAGAGTCTGAGGACAGATGCGTGTAGAGTCTGAGGACAGATGCGTGTAAAGTCTGAGGACAGATGTATGTAGAGTCTGAGGACAGAAGCGAGTAGAGTCTGAGGACAGATGCGTGTAGAGTCTGAGGACAGATGCGTGTAAAGTCTGAGGACAGATGCATGTAGAGTCTGAGGACAGATGCGTGAAGACTCTTAGGACAGATGCGTGTAGAGTCTGAGGACAGATGCGTGTAGAGTCTGAGGACAGATGCGTGTAGAGTCTGAGGACAGATGCGTGTAAAGTCTGAGGACAGATGTATGTAGAGTTTGAGGACAGAAGCGAGTAGAGTCTGAGGACAGATGCGTGTAGAGTCTGAGGACAGAAGCGAGTAGAGTATTAGGACAGAAGCGTGTAGAGTCTGAGGACAGATGTGTGTAGAGTCTGAGGACAGATGCGTGTAGAGTCTGAGGACAGATGCGTGTAGAGTCTGAGGACAGATGCGTGTAGAGTCTGAGGACAGATGCGTGTAGAGTCTGAGGACAGATGCGTGTAGAGTCTTAGGATAGATGCATGTAGAGTCTGAGAACAGATGCGTGTAGAGTCTGAGGACAGATGCGTGTAGAGTCTGAGGACAGATGCGTGTAGAGTCTTAGGATAGATTCATGTAGAGTCTGAAGACAGATGCGTGTAGAGTCTGAAGACAGATGCGTGTAGAGTCTGAGGACAGATGCGTGTAGAGTCTGAGGACAGAAGCGTGTAGAGTCTGAGGACAGAAGCATGTAGAGTCTGAGGACAGACGTGTGTAGCGTCTTAGGACAGATGCGTGTAGAGTCTGAGGACAGATGCGTGTAAAGTCTGAGGACAGATGCGTGTAGACTCTTAGGACAGATGCGTGTAGAGTCTGAGGACAGATGCGTGTAGAGTCTGAGGACAGATGCGTGTAGAGCCTGAGGACAGAAGCGTGTAGAGTCTGAGGACAGAAGCGTGTAGAGTCTGAGGACAGATGCGTGTAAAGTCTGAGGACAGATGCGTGTAGACTCTTAGGACAGATGCGTGTAGAGTCTGAGGACGGATGCGTGTAGAGTCTGAGGACAGATGCGTGTAGAGCCTGAGGACAGAAGCGTGTAGAATCTGAGGACAGAAGCGTGTAGAGTCTGAGGACAGATGTGTGTCGAGTCTTAAGACAGATGCGTGTAGAGTCTGAGGACAGATGCGTGCAGAGTCTGAGGACAGATGCGTGTCGAGTCTTAAGACAGATGCGTGTAGAGTCTGAGGACAGATGCGTGTAGAGTCTGAGGACAGATGCGTGTAGAGTCTGAGGACAGATGCGTGTAGAGTCTTAAGACAGATGCGTGTAGAGTCTGAGGACAGATGCGTGCAGAGTCTGAGGACAGATGCGTGCAGAGTCTGAGGACAGATGCGTGTAGAGTCTGAGGACAGATGCGTGTAGAGTCTGAGGACAGATGCGTGTAGAGTCTGAGGACAGATGCGTGTAAAGTCTCAGGACAGATGCGTGTAAAGTCTGAGGACAGATGCGTGTAGAGTCTGAGGACAGATGCGTGTAGAGCCTGAGGACAGATGTGTGTAGAGTCTTAGGACAGATGCGTGTAGAGTCTGAGGACAGATGCGTGTAGAGTCTTAGGATAGATGCATGTAGAGTCTGAGGACAGATGCGTGTAGAGTCTGAGGACAGATGCGTGTAGAGTCTGAGGACAGATGCGTGTAGAGTCTGAGGACAGATGCGTGTAGAGTCTTAGGATAGATGCATGTAGAGTCTGAGGACAGATGCGTGTAGTGTCTGAGGACAGATGCGTGTAGAGTCTGAAGACAGATGTGTGTAGAGTCTGAGGACAGATGCGTGTAGAGTCTGAGGACAGAAGCGTGTAGAGTCTGAGAACAGAAGCATGTAGAGTCTGAGGACAGACGTGTGTAGCGTCTTAGGACAGAAGCGTGTAGAGTCTGAGGACAGATGCGTGTAAAGTCTGAGGACAGATGCGTGTAAAGTCTGAGGACAGATGCATGTAGAGTCTGAGGACAGATGCGTGAAGACTCTTAGGACAGATGCGTGTAGAGTCTGAGGACAGAAGCATGTAGAGTCTGAGGACAGAAGCATGTAGAGTCTGAGGACAGACGTGTGTAGCGTCTTAGGACAGATGCGTGTAGAGTCTGAGGACAGATGCGTGTAGAGTCTGAGGACAGATGCGTGTAAAGTCTGAGGACAGATGCGTATAGACTCTTAGGACAGATGCGTGTAAAGTCTGAGGACAGATGCGTGTAAAGTCTGAGGACAGATGCATGTAGAGTCTGAGGACGGATGCGTGTAGAGTCTGAGGACAGATGCGTGTAGAGTCTGAGGACAGATGCGTGTAGAGTCTGAGGACAGAAGCGTGTAGAGTCTGAGGACAGAAGCATGTAGAGTCTGAGGACAGACGTGTGTAGCGTCTTAGGACAGATGCGTGTAGAGTCTGAGGACAGATGCGTGTAGAGTCTGAGGACAGATGCGTGTAAAGTCTGAGGACAGATGCGTGTAGACTCTTAGGATAGATGCGTGTAGAGTCTGAGGACAGATGCGTGTAGAGTCTGAGGACAGATGCGAGTAGAGCCTGAGGACAGAAGCGTGTAGAGTCTGAGGACAGAAGCGTGTAGAGTCTGAGGACAGATGCGTGTCGAGTCTTAAGACAGATGCGTGTAGAGTCTGAGGACAGATGCGTGCAGAGTCTGAGGACAGATGCGTGTAGAGTCTGAGGACAGATGCGTGCAGAGTCTGAGGACAGATGCGTGTCGAGTCTTAAGACAGATGCGTGTAGAGTCTGAGGACAGATGCGTGTAGAGTCTTAAGACAGATGCGTGTAGAGTCTGAGGACAGATGCGTGCAGAGTCTGAGGACAGATGCGTGCAGAGTCTGAGGACAGATGCGTGTAGAGTCTGAGGACAGATGCGTGTAGAGTCTGAGGACAGATGCGTGTAGAGTCTGAGGACAGATGCGTGTAAAGTCTCAGGACAGATGCGTGTAAAGTCTGAGGACAGATGCGTGTAGAGTCTGAGGACAGATGCGTGTAGAGCCTGAGGACAGATGTGTGTAGAGTCTTAGGACAGATGCGTGTAGAGTCTGAGGACAGATGCGTGTAGAGTCTTAGGATAGATGCATGTAGAGTCTGAGGACAGATGCGTGTAGAGTCTGAGGACAGATGCGTGTAGAGTCTGAGGACAGATGCGTGTAGAGTCTTAGGATAGATGCATGTAGAGTCTGAGGACAGATGCGTGTAGTGTCTGAGGACAGATGCGTGTAGAGTCTGAAGACAGATGTGTGTAGAGTCTGAGGACAGATGCGTGTAGAGTCTGAGGACAGAAGCGTGTAGAGTCTGAGGACAGAAGCATGTAGAGTCTGAGGACAGACGTGTGTAGCGTCTTAGGACAGAAGCGTGTAGAGTCTGAGGACAGATGCGTGTAAAGTCTGAGGACAGATGCGTGTAAAGTCTGAGGACAGATGCATGTAGAGTCTGAGGACAGATGCGTGAAGACTCTTAGGACAGATGCGTGTAGAGTCTGAGGACAGATGCGTGTAGAGTCTGAGGACAGATGCGTGTAGAGTCTGAGGACAGATGCGTGTAAAGTCTGAGGACAGATATATGTGGAGTCTGAGGACAGAAGCGAGTAGAGTCTGAGGACAGATGGTGTAGAGTCTGAGGACAGAAGCGAGTAGAGTATTAGGACAGAAGCGTGTAGAGTCTGAGGACAGATGTGTGTAGAGTCTGAGGACAGATGCGTGTAGAGTCTGAGGACAGATGCGTGTAGAGTCTGAGGACAGATGCGTGTAGAGTCTGAGGACAGATGCGTGTAGAGTCTTAGGATAGATGCATGTAGAGTCTGAGAACAGATGCGTGTAGAGTCTGAGGACAGATGCGTGTAGAGTCTGAGGACAGATGCGTGTAGAGTCTTAGGATAGATGCATGTAGAGTCTGAAGACAGATGCGTGTAGAGTCTGAAGACAGATGCGTGTAGAGTCTGAGGACAGATGCGTGTAGAGTCTGAGGACAGAAGCGTGTAGAGTCTGAGGACAGAAGCATGTAGAGTCTGAGGACAGACGTGTGTAGCGTCTTAGGACAGATGCGTGTAGAGTCTGAGGACAGATGCGTGTAGAGTCTGAGGACAGATGCGTGTAGAGTCTGAGGACAGATGCGTGTAAAGTCTGAGGACAGATGAGTGTAGACTCTTAGGACAGATGCGTGTAGATTCTGAGGACAGATGCGTGTAGAGTCTGAGGACAGATGCGTGTAGAGCCTGAGGACAGATGCGTGTAGAGCCTGAGGACAGAAGCGTGTAGAGTCTGAGGACAGAAGCGTGTAGAGTCTGAGGACAGATGCGTGTAGAGTCTGAGGACAGATGCGTGTAGAGTCTGAGGACAGATGGGTGTAGAGTCTGAGGACAGATGCGTGTAGAGTCTGAGGACAGATGCGTGTAAAGTCTGAGGACAGATGCATGTAGAGTCTGAGGACAGAAGCGAGTAGAGTCTGAGGACAGATGCGTGTAGAGTCTGAGGACAGAAGCGAGTAGAGTATTAGGACAGAAGCGTGTAGAGTCTGAGGACAGATGTGTGTAGAGTCTGAGGACAGATGCGTGTAGAGTCTGAGGACAGATGCGTGTAGAGTCTGAGGACAGATGCGTGTAGAGTCTGAGGACAGATGCGTGTAGAGTCTGAGGACAGGTGCGTGTAGAGTCTGAGGACAGATACGTGTAGAGTCTTAGGATAGATGCATGTAGAGTCTGAGGACAGATGCGTGTAGAGTCTGAGGACAGATGCGTGTAGAGTCTGAGGACAGATGCGTGTAGAGTCTGAGGATAGATGCATGTAGAGTCTGAGGACAGATGCGTGTAGAGATTGAGGACAGATGCGTGTAGAGTCTGAAGACAGATGCGTGTAGAGTCTGAGGACAGATGCGTGTAGAGTCTGAGGACAGAAGCGTGTAGAGTCTGAGGACAGAAGCGTGTAGAGTCTGAGGACAGACGTGTGTAGCGTCTTAGGACAGATGCGTGTAGAGTCTGAGGACAGATGCGTGTAGAGTCTGAGGACAGATGCGTGTAAAGTCTGAGGACAGATGCGTGTAGAGTCTTAGGACAGATGCGTGTAGAGTCTGAGGACAGATGCATGTAGAGTCTGAGGACAGATGCGTGTAGAGCCTGAGGACAGAAGCGTGTAGAGTCTGAGGACAGAAGCGTGTAGAGTCTGAGGACAGATGCGTGTAGAGTCTGAGGACAGATGCGTGTAGAGTCTGAAGACAGATGCGTGTAGAGTCTGAAGACAGATGCGTGTAGAGTCTGAGGACAGATGCGTGTAGAGTCTGAGGACAGATGCGTGTAGAGTCTGAGGACAGAAGCGTGTAGAGTCTGAGGACAGAAGCATGTAGAGTCTGAGGACAGACGTGTGTAGCGTCTTAGGACAGATGCGTGTAGAGTCTGAGGACAGATGCGTGTAGAGTCTGAGGACAGATGCGTGTAAAGTCTGAGGACAGATGCGTGTAGACTCTTAGGACAGATGCGTGTAGAGTCTGAGGACAGTTGCGTGTAGAGTCTGAGGACAGATGCGTGTAGAGCCTGAGGACAGAAGCGTGTAGAGTCTGAGGACAGAAGCGTGTAGAGTCTGAGGACAGATGTGTGTCGAGTCTTAAGACAGATGCGTGTAGAGTCTGAGGACAGATGCGTGCAGAGTCTGAGGACAGATGCATGTCGAGTCTTAAGACAGATGCGTGTAGAGTCTGAGGACAGATGCGTGTAGAGTCTGAGGACAGATGCGTGTAGAGTCTGAGGACAGATGCGTGTAGATTCTTAAGACAGATGCGTGTAGAGTCTGAGGACAGATGCGTGCAGAGTCTGAGGACAGATGCGTGCAGAGTCTGAGGACAGATGCGTGTAGAGTCTGAGGACAGATGCGTGTAGAGTCTGAGGACAGATGCGTGTAGAGTCTGAGGACAGATGCGTGTAAAGTCTCAGGACAGATGCGTGTAAAGGCTGAGGACAGATGCGTGTAGAGCCTGAGGACAGATGTGTGTAGAGTCTTAGGACAGATGCGTGTAGAGTCTGAGGACAGATGCGTGTAGAGTCTTAGGATAGATGCATGTAGAGTCTGAGGACAGATGCGTGTAGAGTCTGAGGACAGATGCGTGTAGAGTCTGAGGACAGATGCGTGTAGAGTCTTAGGATAGATGCCTGTAGAGTCTGAGGACAGATGCGTGTAGTGTCTGAGGACAGATGCGTGTAGAGTCTGAAGACAGATGTGTGTAGAGTCTGAGGACAGATGCGTGTAGAGTCTGAGGACAGAAGCGTGTAGAGTCTGAGGACAGATGCGTGTAGAGTCTGAGGACAGATGCGTGTAGAGTCTTAGGATAGATGCATGTAGAGTCTGAGGACAGATGCGTGTAGAGTCTGAGGACAGATGCGTGTAGAGTCTGAGGACAGATGCGTGTAGAGTCTGAGGACAGATGCGTGTAGAGCCTGAGGACAGATGTGTGTAGAGTCTTAGGACAGATGCGTGTAGAGTCTGAGGACAGATGCGTGTAGAGTCTTAGGACAGATGCGTGTAGAGTCTGAGGACAGATGTGTGTAGAGTCTTAGGACAGATGCGTGTAGAGTCTGAGGACAGATGCGTGTAGAGTCTGAGGACAGATGCGTGTAGAGTCTTAGGACAGATGCGTGTAGAGATTGAGGACAGATGCGTGTAGAGTCTGAAGACAGATGCGTGTAGAGTCTGAGGACAGATGCGTGTAGAGTCTGAGGACAGAAGCGTGTAGAGTCTGAGGACAGAAGCGTGTAGAGTCTGAGGACAGAAGCGTGTAGAGTCTGAGGACAGATGCGTGTAGAGTCTGAGGACAGAAGCGTGTAGAGTCTGAGGACAGATGCGTGTAGAGTCTGAGGACAGATGCGTGTAGAGTCTTAGGATAGATGCATGTAGAGTCTGAGGACAGATGCGTGTAGAGTCTGAGGACAGATGCGTGTAGAGTCTGAGGACAGATGCGTGTAGAGTCTGAGGACAGATGCGTGTAGAGCCTGAGGACAGATGTGTGTAGAGTCTTAGGACAGATGCGTGTAGAGTCTGAGGACAGATGCGTGTAGAGTCTTAGGACAGATGCGTGTAGAGTCTGAGGACAGATGTGTGTAGAGTCTTAGGACAGATGCGTGTAGAGTCTGAGGACAGATGCGTGTAGAGTCTGAGGACAGATGCGTGTAGAGTCTTAGGACAGATGCGTGTAGAGATTGAGGACAGATGCGTGTAGAGTCTGAAGACAGATGCGTGTAGAGTCTGAGGACAGATGCGTGTAGAGTCTGAGGACAGAAGCGTGTAGAGTCTGAGGACAGAAGCGTGTAGAGTCTGAGGACAGACGTGTGTAGCGTCTTAGGACAGATGCGTGTAGAGTCTGAGGACAGATGCGTGTAGAGTCTGAGGACAGATGCGTGTAAAGTCTGAGGACAGATGCGTGTAGAGTCTTAGGACAGATGCGTGTAGAGTCTTAGGACAGATGCGTGTAGAGTCTGAGGACAGATGCATGTAGAGTCTGAGGACAGATGCGTGTAGAGCCTGAGGACAGAAGCGTGTAGAGTCTGAGGACAGAAGCGTGTAGAGTCTGAGGACAGATGCGTGTAGAGTCTGAGGACAGATGCGTGTAGAGTCTGAAGACAGATGCGTGTAGAGTCTGAAGACAGATGCGTGTAGAGTCTGAGGACAGATGCGTGTAGAGTCTGAGGACAGATGCGTGTAGAGTCTGAGGACAGAAGCGTGTAGAGTCTGAGGACAGAAGCATGTAGAGTCTGAGGACAGACGTGTGTAGCGTCTTAGGACAGATGCGTGTAGAGTCTGAGGACAGATGCGTGTAGAGTCTGAGGACAGATGCGTGTAAAGTCTGAGGACAGATGCGTGTAGACCCTTAGGACAGATGCGTGTAGAGTCTGAGGACAGATGCGTGTAGAGTCTGAGGACAGATGCGTGTAGAGCCTGAGGACAGAAGCGTGTAGAGTCTGAGGACAGAAGCGTGTAGAGTCTGAGGACAGATGTGTGTCGAGTCTTAAGACAGATGCGTGTAGAGTCTGAGGACAGATGCGTGCAGAGTCTGAGGACAGATGCGTGTCGAGTCTTAAGACAGATGCGTGTAGAGTCTGAGGACAGATGCGTGTAGAGTCTGAGGACAGATGCGTGTAGAGTCTGAGGACAGATGCGTGTAGAGTCTTAAGACAGATGCGTGTAGAGTCTGAGGACAGATGCGTGCAGAGTCTGAGGACAGATGCGTGCAGAGTCTGAGGACAGATGCGTGTAGAGTCTGAGGACAGATGCGTGTAGAGTCTGAGGACAGATGCGTGTAGAGTCTGAGGACAGATGCGTGTAAAGTCTCAGGACAGATGCGTGTAAAGTCTGAGGACAGATGCGTGTAGAGTCTGAGGACAGATGCGTGTAGAGCCTGAGGACAGATGTGTGTAGAGTCTTAGGACAGATGCGTGTAGAGTCTGAGGACAGATGCGTGTAGAGTCTTAGGATAGATGCATGTAGAGTCTGAGGACAGATGCGTGTAGAGTCTGAGGACAGATGCGTGTAGAGTCTTAGGATAGATGCCTTTAGAGTCTGAGGACAGATGCGTGTAGTGTCTGAGGACAGATGCGTGTAGAGTCTGAAGACAGATGTGTGTAGAGTCTGAGGACAGATGCGTGTAGAGTCTGAGGACAGAAGCGTGTAGAGTCTGAGGACAGAAGCATGTAGAGTCTGAGGACAGACGTGTGTAGCGTCTTAGGACAGAAGCGTGTAGAGTCTGAGGACAGATGCGTGTAAAGTCTGAGGACAGATGCGTGTAGACTCTTAGGACAGATGCGTGTAGAGTCTGAGGACAGATGCGTGTAGAGTCTGAGGACAGATGCGTGTAGAGCCTGAGGACAGAAGCGTGTAGAGTCTGAGGACAGAAGCGTGTAGAGTCTGAGGACAGATGCGTGTAAAGTCTGAGGACAGATGCGTGTAGACTCTTAGGACAGATGCGTGTAGAGTCTGAGGACGGATGCGTGTAGAGTCTGAGGACAGATGCGTGTAGAGCCTGAGGACAGAAGCGTGTAGAATCTGAGGACAGAAGCGTGTAGAGTCTGAGGACAGATGTGTGTCGAGTCTTAAGACAGATGCGTGTAGAGTCTGAGGACAGATGCGTGCAGAGTCTGAGGACAGATGCGTGTCGAGTCTTAAGACAGATGCGTGTAGAGTCTGAGGACAGATGCGTGTAGAGTCTGAGGACAGATGCGTGTAGAGTCTGAGGACAGATGCGTGTAGAGTCTTAAGACAGATGCGTGTAGAGTCTGAGGACAGATGCGTGCAGAGTCTGAGGACAGATGCGTGCAGAGTCTGAGGACAGATGCGTGTAGAGTCTGAGGACAGATGCGTGTAGAGTCTGAGGACAGATGCGTGTAGAGTCTGAGGACAGATGCGTGTAAAGTCTCAGGACAGATGCGTGTAAAGTCTGAGGACAGATGCGTGTAGAGTCTGAGGACAGATGCGTGTAGAGCCTGAGGACAGATGTGTGTAGAGTCTTAGGACAGATGCGTGTAGAGTCTGAGGACAGATGCGTGTAGAGTCTTAGGATAGATGCATGTAGAGTCTGAGGACAGATGCGTGTAGAGTCTGAGGACAGATGCGTGTAGAGTCTGAGGACAGATGCGTGTAGAGTCTGAGGACAGATGCGTGTAGAGTCTTAGGATAGATGCATGTAGAGTCTGAGGACAGATGCGTGTAGTGTCTGAGGACAGATGCGTGTAGAGTCTGAAGACAGATGTGTGTAGAGTCTGAGGACAGATGCGTGTAGAGTCTGAGGACAGAAGCGTGTAGAGTCTGAGAACAGAAGCATGTAGAGTCTGAGGACAGACGTGTGTAGCGTCTTAGGACAGAAGCGTGTAGAGTCTGAGGACAGATGCGTGTAAAGTCTGAGGACAGATGCGTGTAAAGTCTGAGGACAGATGCATGTAGAGTCTGAGGACAGATGCGTGAAGACTCTTAGGACAGATGCGTGTAGAGTCTGAGGACAGAAGCATGTAGAGTCTGAGGACAGAAGCATGTAGAGTCTGAGGACAGACGTGTGTAGCGTCTTAGGACAGATGCGTGTAGAGTCTGAGGACAGATGCGTGTAGAGTCTGAGGACAGATGCGTGTAAAGTCTGAGGACAGATGCGTATAGACTCTTAGGACAGATGCGTGTAAAGTCTGAGGACAGATGCGTGTAAAGTCTGAGGACAGATGCATGTAGAGTCTGAGGACGGATGCGTGTAGAGTCTGAGGACAGATGCGTGTAGAGTCTGAGGACAGATGCGTGTAGAGTCTGAGGACAGAAGCGTGTAGAGTCTGAGGACAGAAGCATGTAGAGTCTGAGGACAGACGTGTGTAGCGTCTTAGGACAGATGCGTGTAGAGTCTGAGGACAGATGCGTGTAGAGTCTGAGGACAGATGCGTGTAAAGTCTGAGGACAGATGCGTGTAGACTCTTAGGATAGATGCGTGTAGAGTCTGAGGACAGATGCGTGTAGAGTCTGAGGACAGATGCGAGTAGAGCCTGAGGACAGAAGCGTGTAGAGTCTGAGGACAGAAGCGTGTAGAGTCTGAGGACAGATGCGTGTCGAGTCTTAAGACAGATGCGTGTAGAGTCTGAGGACAGATGCGTGCAGAGTCTGAGGACAGATGCGTGTAGAGTCTGAGGACAGATGCGTGCAGAGTCTGAGGACAGATGCGTGTCGAGTCTTAAGACAGATGCGTGTAGAGTCTGAGGACAGATGCGTGTAGAGTCTTAAGACAGATGCGTGTAGAGTCTGAGGACAGATGCGTGCAGAGTCTGAGGACAGATGCGTGCAGAGTCTGAGGACAGATGCGTGTAGAGTCTGAGGACAGATGCGTGTAGAGTCTGAGGACAGATGCGTGTAGAGTCTGAGGACAGATGCGTGTAAAGTCTCAGGACAGATGCGTGTAAAGTCTGAGGACAGATGCGTGTAGAGTCTGAGGACAGATGCGTGTAGAGCCTGAGGACAGATGTGTGTAGAGTCTTAGGACAGATGCGTGTAGAGTCTGAGGACAGATGCGTGTAGAGTCTTAGGATAGATGCATGTAGAGTCTGAGGACAGATGCGTGTAGAGTCTGAGGACAGATGCGTGTAGAGTCTGAGGACAGATGCGTGTAGAGTCTTAGGATAGATGCATGTAGAGTCTGAGGACAGATGCGTGTAGTGTCTGAGGACAGATGCGTGTAGAGTCTGAAGACAGATGTGTGTAGAGTCTGAGGACAGATGCGTGTAGAGTCTGAGGACAGAAGCGTGTAGAGTCTGAGGACAGAAGCATGTAGAGTCTGAGGACAGACGTGTGTAGCGTCTTAGGACAGAAGCGTGTAGAGTCTGAGGACAGATGCGTGTAAAGTCTGAGGACAGATGCGTGTAAAGTCTGAGGACAGATGCATGTAGAGTCTGAGGACAGATGCGTGAAGACTCTTAGGACAGATGCGTGTAGAGTCTGAGGACAGATGCGTGTAGAGTCTGAGGACAGATGCGTGTAGAGTCTGAGGACAGATGCGTGTAAAGTCTGAGGACAGATATATGTGGAGTCTGAGGACAGAAGCGAGTAGAGTCTGAGGACAGATGGTGTAGAGTCTGAGGACAGAAGCGAGTAGAGTATTAGGACAGAAGCGTGTAGAGTCTGAGGACAGATGTGTGTAGAGTCTGAGGACAGATGCGTGTAGAGTCTGAGGACAGATGCGTGTAGAGTCTGAGGACAGATGCGTGTAGAGTCTGAGGACAGATGCGTGTAGAGTCTTAGGATAGATGCATGTAGAGTCTGAGAACAGATGCGTGTAGAGTCTGAGGACAGATGCGTGTAGAGTCTGAGGACAGATGCGTGTAGAGTCTTAGGATAGATGCATGTAGAGTCTGAAGACAGATGCGTGTAGAGTCTGAAGACAGATGCGTGTAGAGTCTGAGGACAGATGCGTGTAGAGTCTGAGGACAGAAGCGTGTAGAGTCTGAGGACAGAAGCATGTAGAGTCTGAGGACAGACGTGTGTAGCGTCTTAGGACAGATGCGTGTAGAGTCTGAGGACAGATGCGTGTAGAGTCTGAGGACAGATGCGTGTAGAGTCTGAGGACAGATGCGTGTAAAGTCTGAGGACAGATGAGTGTAGACTCTTAGGACAGATGCGTGTAGATTCTGAGGACAGATGCGTGTAGAGTCTGAGGACAGATGCGTGTAGAGCCTGAGGACAGATGCGTGTAGAGCCTGAGGACAGAAGCGTGTAGAGTCTGAGGACAGAAGCGTGTAGAGTCTGAGGACAGATGCGTGTAGAGTCTGAGGACAGATGCGTGTAGAGTCTGAGGACAGATGGGTGTAGAGTCTGAGGACAGATGCGTGTAGAGTCTGAGGACAGATGCGTGTAAAGTCTGAGGACAGATGCATGTAGAGTCTGAGGACAGAAGCGAGTAGAGTCTGAGGACAGATGCGTGTAGAGTCTGAGGACAGAAGCGAGTAGAGTATTAGGACAGAAGCGTGTAGAGTCTGAGGACAGATGTGTGTAGAGTCTGAGGACAGATGCGTGTAGAGTCTGAGGACAGATGCGTGTAGAGTCTGAGGACAGATGCGTGTAGAGTCTGAGGACAGATGCGTGTAGAGTCTGAGGACAGGTGCGTGTAGAGTCTGAGGACAGATACGTGTAGAGTCTTAGGATAGATGCATGTAGAGTCTGAGGACAGATGCGTGTAGAGTCTGAGGACAGATGCGTGTAGAGTCTGAGGACAGATGCGTGTAGAGTCTGAGGATAGATGCATGTAGAGTCTGAGGACAGATGCGTGTAGAGATTGAGGACAGATGCGTGTAGAGTCTGAAGACAGATGCGTGTAGAGTCTGAGGACAGATGCGTGTAGAGTCTGAGGACAGAAGCGTGTAGAGTCTGAGGACAGAAGCGTGTAGAGTCTGAGGACAGACGTGTGTAGCGTCTTAGGACAGATGCGTGTAGAGTCTGAGGACAGATGCGTGTAGAGTCTGAGGACAGATGCGTGTAAAGTCTGAGGACAGATGCGTGTAGAGTCTTAGGACAGATGCGTGTAGAGTCTGAGGACAGATGCATGTAGAGTCTGAGGACAGATGCGTGTAGAGCCTGAGGACAGAAGCGTGTAGAGTCTGAGGACAGAAGCGTGTAGAGTCTGAGGACAGATGCGTGTAGAGTCTGAGGACAGATGCGTGTAGAGTCTGAAGACAGATGCGTGTAGAGTCTGAAGACAGATGCGTGTAGAGTCTGAGGACAGATGCGTGTAGAGTCTGAGGACAGATGCGTGTAGAGTCTGAGGACAGAAGCGTGTAGAGTCTGAGGACAGAAGCATGTAGAGTCTGAGGACAGACGTGTGTAGCGTCTTAGGACAGATGCGTGTAGAGTCTGAGGACAGATGCGTGTAGAGTCTGAGGACAGATGCGTGTAAAGTCTGAGGACAGATGCGTGTAGACTCTTAGGACAGATGCGTGTAGAGTCTGAGGACAGTTGCGTGTAGAGTCTGAGGACAGATGCGTGTAGAGCCTGAGGACAGAAGCGTGTAGAGTCTGAGGACAGAAGCGTGTAGAGTCTGAGGACAGATGTGTGTCGAGTCTTAAGACAGATGCGTGTAGAGTCTGAGGACAGATGCGTGCAGAGTCTGAGGACAGATGCATGTCGAGTCTTAAGACAGATGCGTGTAGAGTCTGAGGACAGATGCGTGTAGAGTCTGAGGACAGATGCGTGTAGAGTCTGAGGACAGATGCGTGTAGATTCTTAAGACAGATGCGTGTAGAGTCTGAGGACAGATGCGTGCAGAGTCTGAGGACAGATGCGTGCAGAGTCTGAGGACAGATGCGTGTAGAGTCTGAGGACAGATGCGTGTAGAGTCTGAGGACAGATGCGTGTAGAGTCTGAGGACAGATGCGTGTAAAGTCTCAGGACAGATGCGTGTAAAGGCTGAGGACAGATGCGTGTAGAGCCTGAGGACAGATGTGTGTAGAGTCTTAGGACAGATGCGTGTAGAGTCTGAGGACAGATGCGTGTAGAGTCTTAGGATAGATGCATGTAGAGTCTGAGGACAGATGCGTGTAGAGTCTGAGGACAGATGCGTGTAGAGTCTGAGGACAGATGCGTGTAGAGTCTTAGGATAGATGCCTGTAGAGTCTGAGGACAGATGCGTGTAGTGTCTGAGGACAGATGCGTGTAGAGTCTGAAGACAGATGTGTGTAGAGTCTGAGGACAGATGCGTGTAGAGTCTGAGGACAGAAGCGTGTAGAGTCTGAGGACAGATGCGTGTAGAGTCTGAGGACAGATGCGTGTAGAGTCTTAGGATAGATGCATGTAGAGTCTGAGGACAGATGCGTGTAGAGTCTGAGGACAGATGCGTGTAGAGTCTGAGGACAGATGCGTGTAGAGTCTGAGGACAGATGCGTGTAGAGCCTGAGGACAGATGTGTGTAGAGTCTTAGGACAGATGCGTGTAGAGTCTGAGGACAGATGCGTGTAGAGTCTTAGGACAGATGCGTGTAGAGTCTGAGGACAGATGTGTGTAGAGTCTTAGGACAGATGCGTGTAGAGTCTGAGGACAGATGCGTGTAGAGTCTGAGGACAGATGCGTGTAGAGTCTTAGGACAGATGCGTGTAGAGATTGAGGACAGATGCGTGTAGAGTCTGAAGACAGATGCGTGTAGAGTCTGAGGACAGATGCGTGTAGAGTCTGAGGACAGAAGCGTGTAGAGTCTGAGGACAGAAGCGTGTAGAGTCTGAGGACAGAAGCGTGTAGAGTCTGAGGACAGATGCGTGTAGAGTCTGAGGACAGAAGCGTGTAGAGTCTGAGGACAGATGCGTGTAGAGTCTGAGGACAGATGCGTGTAGAGTCTTAGGATAGATGCATGTAGAGTCTGAGGACAGATGCGTGTAGAGTCTGAGGACAGATGCGTGTAGAGTCTGAGGACAGATGCGTGTAGAGTCTGAGGACAGATGCGTGTAGAGCCTGAGGACAGATGTGTGTAGAGTCTTAGGACAGATGCGTGTAGAGTCTGAGGACAGATGCGTGTAGAGTCTTAGGACAGATGCGTGTAGAGTCTGAGGACAGATGTGTGTAGAGTCTTAGGACAGATGCGTGTAGAGTCTGAGGACAGATGCGTGTAGAGTCTGAGGACAGATGCGTGTAGAGTCTTAGGACAGATGCGTGTAGAGATTGAGGACAGATGCGTGTAGAGTCTGAAGACAGATGCGTGTAGAGTCTGAGGACAGATGCGTGTAGAGTCTGAGGACAGAAGCGTGTAGAGTCTGAGGACAGAAGCGTGTAGAGTCTGAGGACAGACGTGTGTAGCGTCTTAGGACAGATGCGTGTAGAGTCTGAGGACAGATGCGTGTAGAGTCTGAGGACAGATGCGTGTAAAGTCTGAGGACAGATGCGTGTAGAGTCTTAGGACAGATGCGTGTAGAGTCTTAGGACAGATGCGTGTAGAGTCTGAGGACAGATGCATGTAGAGTCTGAGGACAGATGCGTGTAGAGCCTGAGGACAGAAGCGTGTAGAGTCTGAGGACAGAAGCGTGTAGAGTCTGAGGACAGATGCGTGTAGAGTCTGAGGACAGATGCGTGTAGAGTCTGAAGACAGATGCGTGTAGAGTCTGAAGACAGATGCGTGTAGAGTCTGAGGACAGATGCGTGTAGAGTCTGAGGACAGATGCGTGTAGAGTCTGAGGACAGAAGCGTGTAGAGTCTGAGGACAGAAGCATGTAGAGTCTGAGGACAGACGTGTGTAGCGTCTTAGGACAGATGCGTGTAGAGTCTGAGGACAGATGCGTGTAGAGTCTGAGGACAGATGCGTGTAAAGTCTGAGGACAGATGCGTGTAGACCCTTAGGACAGATGCGTGTAGAGTCTGAGGACAGATGCGTGTAGAGTCTGAGGACAGATGCGTGTAGAGCCTGAGGACAGAAGCGTGTAGAGTCTGAGGACAGAAGCGTGTAGAGTCTGAGGACAGATGTGTGTCGAGTCTTAAGACAGATGCGTGTAGAGTCTGAGGACAGATGCGTGCAGAGTCTGAGGACAGATGCGTGTCGAGTCTTAAGACAGATGCGTGTAGAGTCTGAGGACAGATGCGTGTAGAGTCTGAGGACAGATGCGTGTAGAGTCTGAGGACAGATGCGTGTAGAGTCTTAAGACAGATGCGTGTAGAGTCTGAGGACAGATGCGTGCAGAGTCTGAGGACAGATGCGTGCAGAGTCTGAGGACAGATGCGTGTAGAGTCTGAGGACAGATGCGTGTAGAGTCTGAGGACAGATGCGTGTAGAGTCTGAGGACAGATGCGTGTAAAGTCTCAGGACAGATGCGTGTAAAGTCTGAGGACAGATGCGTGTAGAGTCTGAGGACAGATGCGTGTAGAGCCTGAGGACAGATGTGTGTAGAGTCTTAGGACAGATGCGTGTAGAGTCTGAGGACAGATGCGTGTAGAGTCTTAGGATAGATGCATGTAGAGTCTGAGGACAGATGCGTGTAGAGTCTGAGGACAGATGCGTGTAGAGTCTTAGGATAGATGCCTTTAGAGTCTGAGGACAGATGCGTGTAGTGTCTGAGGACAGATGCGTGTAGAGTCTGAAGACAGATGTGTGTAGAGTCTGAGGACAGATGCGTGTAGAGTCTGAGGACAGAAGCGTGTAGAGTCTGAGGACAGAAGCATGTAGAGTCTGAGGACAGACGTGTGTAGCGTCTTAGGACAGAAGCGTGTAGAGTCTGAGGACAGATGCGTGTAAAGTCTGAGGACAGATGCGTGTAAAGTCTGAGGACAGATGCATGTAGAGTCTGAGGACAGATGCGTGAAGACTCTTAGGACAGATGCGTGTAGAGTCTGAGGACAGAAGCGTGTAGAGTCTGAGGACAGAAGCATGTAGAGTCTGAGGACAGACGTGTGTAGCGTCTTAGGACAGATGCGTGTAGAGTCTGAGGACAGATGCGTGTAGAGTCTGAGGACAGATGCGTGTAGAGTCTGAGGACAGATGCGTGTAAAGTCTGAGGACAGATGCGTGTAGACTCTTAGGACAGATGCGTGTAAAGTCTGAGGACAGATGCGTGTAAAGTCTGAGGACAGATGCATGTAGAGTCTGAGGACAGGTGCGTGTACAGTCTGAGGACAGATACGTGTAGAGTCTTAGGATAGATGCATGTAGAGTCTGAGGACAGATGCGTGTAGAGTCTGAGGACAGATGCGTGTAGAGTCTGAGGACAGATGCGTGTAGAGTCTTAGGATAGATGCATGTAGAGTCTGAGGACAGATGCGTGTAGAGTCTGAGGACAGATGCGTGTAGAGTCTGAAGACAGATGCGTGTAGAGTCTGAGGACAGATGCGTGTAGAGTCTGAGGACAGAAGCGTGTAGAGTCTGAGGACAGAAGCGTGTAGAGTCTGAGGACCGACGTGTGTAGCGTCTTAGGACAGATGCGTGTAGACTCTGAGGACAGATGCGTGTAGAGTCTGAGGACAGATGCGTGTAAAGTCTGAGGACAGATGCGTGTAGACTCTTAGGACAGATGCGTGTAGAGTCTGAGGACAGATGCGTGTAGAGTCTGAGGACAGATGCGTGTAGAGCCTGAGGAAAGAAGCGTGTAGAGTCTGAGGACAGAAGCGTGTAGAGTCTGAGGACAGATGCGTGTCGAATCTTAAGACAGATGCGTGTAGAGTCTGAGGACAGATGCGTGCAGAGTCTGAGGACAGATGCGTGTCGAGTCTTAAGACAGATGCGTGTAGAGTCTGAGGACAGATGCGTGTAGAGTCTGAGGACAGATGCGTGTAGAGTCTGAGGACAGATGCGTGTAGAGTCTTAAGACAGATGCGTGTAGAGTCTGAGGACAGATGCGTGCAGAGTCTGAGGACAGATGCGTGTAGAGTCTGAGGACAGATGCGTGTAGAGTCTGAGGACAGATGCGTGTAGAGTCTGAGGACAGATGCGTGTAAAGTCTCAGGACGGATGCGTGTAAAGTCTGAGGACAGATGCGTGTAGAGTCTGAGGACAGATGCGTGTAGAGCCTGAGGACAGATGTGTGTAGAGTCTTAGGACAGATGCGTGTAGAGTCTGAGGACAGATGCGTGTAGATTCTTAGGATAGATGCATGTAGAGTCTGAGGACAGATGCGTGTAGAGTCTGAGGACAGATGCGTGTAGAGTCTGAGGACAGATGCGTGTAGAGTCTTAGGATAGATGCATGTAGAGTCTGAGGACAGATGCGTGTAGTGTCTGAGGACAGATGCGTGTAGAGTCTGAAGACAGATGTGTGTAGAGTCTGAGGACAGATGCGTGTAGAGTCTGAGGACAGATGCGTGTAGAGTCTGAGGACAGATGCGTGTAGAGTCTGAGGACAGATGCGTGTAGAGTCTGAGGACAGATGCGTGTAAAGTCTGAGGACAGACGTATGTAGAGTCTGAGGACAGAAGCGAGTAGAGTATTAGGACAGAAGCGTGTAGAGTCTGAGGACAGACGTGTGTAGCGTCTTAGGACAGAAGCGTGTAGAGTCTGAGGACAGATGCGTGTAAAGTCTGAGGACAGATGCGTGTAAAGTCTGAGGACAGATGCATGTAGAGTCTGAGGACAGATGCGTGAAGACTCTTAGGACAGATGCGTGTAGAGTCTGAGGACAGATGCGTGTAGAGTCTGAGGACAGATGCGTGTAGAGTCTGAGGACAGATGCGTGTAAAGTCTGAGGACAGATGTATGTAGAGTCTGAGGACAGAAGCGAGTAGAGTCTGAGGACAGATGCGTGTAGAGTCTGAGGACAGAAGCGAGTAGAGTATTAGGACAGAAGCGTGTAGAGTCTGAGGACAGATGCGTGTAGAGTCTGAGGACAGATGCGTGTAGAGTCTGAGGACAGATGCGTGTAGAGTCTTAGGATGGATGCATGTAGAGTCTGAGAACAGATGCGTGTAGAGTCTGAGGACAGATGCGTGTAGAGTCTGAGGACAGATGCGTGTAGAGTCTTAGGACAGATGCATGTAGAGTCTGAAGACAGATGCGTGTAGAGTCTGAAGACAGATGCGTGTAGAGTCTGAGGACAGATGCGTGTAGAGTCTGAGGACAGAAGCGTGTAGAGTCTGAGGACAGAAGCATGTAGAGTGAGGACAGACGTGTGTAGCGTCTTAGGACAGATGCGTGTAGAGTCTGAGGACAGATGTTTGTAGAGTCTGAGGACAGATGCGTGTAAAGTCTGAGGACAGATGCGTGTAGACTCTTAGGACAGATGCATGTAGAGTCTGAGGACAGATGCGTGTAGAGTCTGAGGACAGATGCGTGTAGAGCCTGAGGACAGAAGCGTGTAGAGTCTGAGGACAGAAGCGTGTAGAGTCTGAGGACAGATGCGTGTCGAGTCTTAAGACAGATGCGTGTAGAGTCTGAGGACAGATGCGTGCAGAGTCTGAGGACAGATGCGTGTCGAGTCTTAAGACAGATGCGTGTAGAGTCTGAGGACAGATGCGTGAAGACTCTTAGGACAGATGCGTGTAGAGTCTGAGGACAGATACGTGTAGAGTCTTAGGATCGATGCATGTAGAGTCTGAGGACAGATGCGCGTAGAGTCTGAGGACAGATGCGTGTAGAGTCTTAGGATAGATGCATGTAGAGTCTGAGGACAGATGCGTGTAGAGTCTGAGGACAGATGTGTGTAGAGTCTGAAGACAGATGCGTGTAGAGTCTGAGGACAGATCCGTGTAGAGTCTGAGGACAGAAGCCTGTAGAGTCTGAGGACATCAGCATGTAGAGTCTGAGGACAGACGTGTGTAGCGTCTTAGGACAGATGCGTGTAGAGTCTGAGGACAGATGCGTGTAGAGTCTGAGGACAGATGCGTGTAAAGTCTGAGGACAGATGCGTGTAGAGTCTTCGGACAGATGCGTGTAGAGTCTGAGGACAGATGCGTGTAGAGTCTGAGGACAGATGCGTGTAGAGCCTGAGGACAGAAGCGTGTAGAGTCTGAGGACAGAAGCGTGTAGAGTCTGAGGACAGATGCGTGTAGAGTCTGAGGACAGATGCGTGTAGAGTCTGAAAACAGATGCGTGTAGAGTCTGAGGACAGAAGCGTGTAGAGTCTGAGGACTGAAGCATGTAGAGTGTGAGGACGGACGTGTGTAGCGTCTTAGGACAGATGCGTGTAGAGTCTGAGGACAGATGTGTGTAGAGTCTGAGGACAGATGAGTGTAGAGTCTGAGGACAGATGAGTGTAAAGTCTGAGGACAGATGCGTGTAGAGTCTTAGGACAGATGCGTGTAGAGTCTGAGGACAGATGCGTGTAGAGTCTGAGGACAGATGCGTGTAGAGTCTGAGGACATAAGTGTGTAGAGTCTGAGGACAGAAGCGTGTAGAGTCTGAGGACAGATGCGTGTCGAGTCTTAAGACAGATGCGTGTAGAGTCTGAGGACAGATGCGTGCAGAGTCTGAGGACAGATGCGTGTCGAGTCTTAAGACAGATGCGTGTAGAGTCTGAGGACAGATGCGTGTAGAGTCTGAGGACAGATGCGTGTAGAGTCTGAGGACAGATGCGTGTAGAGTCTTAAGACAGATGCGTGTAGAGTCTGAGGACAGATGCGTGCAGAGTCTGAGGACAGATGCGTGCAGAGTCTGAGGACAGATGCATGTAGAGTCTGAGGACAGATGCGTGTAGAGTCTGAGGACAGATGCGTGTAGAGTCTGAGGACAGATGCGTGTAGAGTCTGAGGACAGATGCGTGTAGAGTCTGAGGACAGATGCGTGTAAAGTCTGAGGACAGATGCGTGTAGAGTCTGAGGACAGATGCGTGTAGAGCCTGAGGACAGATGCGTGTAGGTTCTTTGGACAGATGCGTGTAGAGTCTTAGGATAGATGCATGTAGAGTCTGAGGACAGATGCGTGTAGAGTCTGAGGACAGATGCGTGTAGAGTCTGAGGACAGATGCGTGTAGAGTCTTAGGATAGATGCATGTAGAGTCTGAGGACAGATGCGTGTAGAGTCTGAGGACAGATGCGTGTAGAGTCTGAGGACAGATGCGTGTAGAGTCTGAAGACAGATGCGTGTAGAGTCTGAGGACAGAAGCGTGTAGAGTCTGAGGACAGAAGCGTGTAGAGTCTGAGGACAGACGTGTGTAGCGTCTTAGGACAGATGCGTGTAGAGTCTGAGGACAGATGCGTGTAAAGTCTGAGGACAGATGCGTGTAGAGTCTTAGGACAGATGCGTGTAGAGTCTGAGGACAGATGCGTGTAGAGTCTGAGGCCAGATGCGTGTAGAGTCTGAGGACAGGAGCATATAGGGTCTTAGGACAGAAGTGTGTAGAGTCTGAGAACAGATGCGTGTAGAGTCTGAGGACAGAAGCGTGTAGAGTCTGAGGACAGATGCGTGTAGAGTCTGAGGACAGATGCATGTAGAGTCTTAGGACAGATGCGTGAAGACTCTTAGGACAGATGCGTGTAGAGTCTGAGGACAGATGCGTGTAGAGTCTGAGGACAGAAGCGTGTAGAGTCTGAGGACAGATGCGTGTAGAGTCTGAGGACAGATGCATGTAGAGTCTTAGGACAGATGCGTGAAGACTCTTAGGACAGATGCGTGTAGAGTCTGAGGACAGATGCGTGTAGAGTCTTAGGATAGATGCATGTAGAGTCTGAGGACAGATGCGTGTAGTGTCTGAGGACAGATGCGTGTAGAGTCTGAAGACAGATGTGTGTAGAGTCTGAGGACAGATGCGTGTAGAGTCTGAGGACAGAAGCGTGTAGAGTCTGAGGACAGAAGCATGTAGAGTCTGAAGACAGACGTGTGTAGCGTCTTAGGACAGATGCGTGTAGAGTCTGAGGACAGATGCGTGTAAAGTCTGAGGACAGATGCGTGTAAAGTCTGAGGACAGATGCATGTAGAGTCTGAGGACAGATGCGTGAAGACTCTTAGGACAGATGCGTGTAGAGTCTGAGGACAGATGCGTGTAGAGTCTGAGGACAGATGCGTGTAGAGTCTGAGGACAGATGCGTGTAAAGTCTGAGGACAGACGTATGTAGAGTCTGAGGACAGAAGCGAGTAGAGTATTAGGACAGAAGCGTGTAGAGTCTGAGGACAGATGTGTGTAGAGTCTGAGGACAGATGCGTGTAGAGTCTGAGGACAGATGCGTGTAGAGTCTGAGGACAGATGCGTGTAGAGTCTGAGGACAGATGCGTGTAGAGTCTGAGGACAGATGCGTGTAGAGTCTTAGGATAGATGCATGTAGAGTCTGAGAACAGATGCGTGTAGAGTCTGAGGACAGATGCGTGTAGAGTCTGAGGACAGATGCGTGTAGAGTCTTAGGATAGATGCATGTAGAGTCTGAGAACAGATGCGTGTAGAGTCTGAAGACAGATGCGTGTATAGTCTGAAGACAGATGCGTGTAGAGTCTGAGGACAGATGCGTGTAGAGTCTTGAGGACAGAAGCGTGTAGAGTCTGAGGACAGAAGCATGTAGAGTCTGAGGACAGACGTGTGTAGCGTCTTTGGACAGATGCGTGTAGAGTCTGAGGACAGATGCGTGTAGAGTCTGAGGACAGATGCGTGTAGAGTCTGAGGACAGATGCGTGAAGACTCTTAGGACAGATGCGTGTAGAGTCTGAGGACAGATACGTGTAGAGTCTTAGGATCGATGCATGTAGAGTCTGAGGACAGATGCGCGTAGAGTCTGAGGAAAGATGCGTGTAGAGTCTGAGGACAGATGCGTGTAGAGTCTTAGGATAGATGCATGTAGAGTCTGAGGACAGATGCGTGTAGAGTCTGAGGACAGATGTGTGTAGAGTCTGAAGACAGATGCGTGTAGAGTCTGAGGACAGATGCGTGTAGAGTCTGAGGACAGAAGCCTGTAGCGTCTGAGGACATCAGCATGTAGAGTCTGAGGACAGACGTGTGTAGCGTCTTAGGACAGATGCGTGTAGAGTCTGAGGACAGATGCGTGTAGAGTCTGAGGACAGATGCGTGTAAAGTCTGAGGACAGATGCGTGTAGAGTCTTCGGACAGATGCGTGTAGAGTCTGAGGACAGATGCGTGTAGAGTCTGAGGACAGATGCGTGTAGAGCCTGAGGACAGATGAGTGTAGAGTCTGAGGACAGATGAGTGTAAAGTCTGAGGACAGATGCGTGTAGAGTCTTAGGACAGATGCGTGTAGAGTCTGAGGACAGATGCGTGTAGAGTCTGAGGACAGATGCGTGTAGAGTCTGAGGACATAAGTGTGTAGAGTCTGAGGACAGAAGCGTGTAGAGTCTGAGGACAGATGCGTGTCGAGTCTTAAGACAGATGCGTGTAGAGTCTGAGGACAGATGCGTGCAGAGTCTGAGGACAGATGCGTGTCGAGTCTTAAGACAGATGCGTGTAGAGTCTGAGGACAGATGCGTGTAGAGTCTGAGGACAGATGCGTGTAGAGTCTTAAGACAGATGCGTGTAGAGTCTGAGGACAGATGCGTGCAGAGTCTGAGGACAGATGCGTGCAGAGTCTGAGGACAGATGCATGTAGAGTCTGAGGACAGATGCGTGTAGAGTCTGAGGACAGATGCGTGTAGAGTCTGAGGACAGATGCGTGTAGAGTCTGAGGACAGATGCGTGTAGAGTCTGAGGACAGATGCGTGTAAAGTCTGAGGACAGATGCGTGTAGAGTCTGAGGACAGATGCGTGTAGAGTCTTAAGACAGATGCGTGTAGAGTCTGAGGACAGATGCGTGCAGAGTCTGAGGACAGATGCGTGCAGAGTCTGAGGACAGATGCATGTAGAGTCTGAGGACAGATGCGTGTAGAGTCTGAGGACAGATGCGTGTAGAGTCTGAGGACAGATGCGTGTAGAGTCTGAGGACAGATGCGTGTAGAGTCTGAGGACAGATGCGTGTAAAGTCTGAGGACAGATGCGTGTAGAGTCTGAGGACAGATGCGTGTAGAGCCTGAGGACAGATGCGTGTAGGTTCTTTGGACAGATGCGTGTAGAGTCTTAGGATAGATGCATGTAGAGTCTGAGGACAGATGCGTGTAGAGTCTGAGGACAGATGCGTGTAGAGTCTGAGGACAGATGCGTGTAGAGTCTTAGGATAGATGCATGTAGAGTCTGAGGACAGATGCGTGTAGAGTCTGAGGACAGATGCGTGTAGAGTCTGAGGACAGATGCGTGTAGAGTCTGAAGACAGATGCGTGTAGAGTCTGAGGACAGAAGCGTGTAGAGTCTGAGGACAGAAGCGTGTAGAGTCTGAGGACAGACGTGTGTAGCGTCTTAGGACAGATGCGTGTAGAGTCTGAGGACAGATGCGTGTAAAGTCTGAGGACAGATGCGTGTAGAGTCTTAGGACAGATGCGTGTAGAGTCTGAGGACAGATGCGTGTAGAGTCTGAGGCCAGATGCGTGTAGAGTCTGAGGACAGGAGCATATAGGGTCTTAGGACAGAAGTGTGTAGAGTCTGAGAACAGATGCGTGTAGAGTCTGAGGACAGAAGCGTGTAGAGTCTGAGGACAGATGCGTGTAGAGTCTGAGGACAGATGCATGTAGAGTCTTAGGACAGATGCGTGAAGACTCTTAGGACAGATGCGTGTAGAGTCTGAGGACAGATGCGTGTAGAGTCTGAGGACAGAAGCGTGTAGAGTCTGAGGACAGATGCGTGTAGAGTCTGAGGACAGATGCATGTAGAGTCTTAGGACAGATGCGTGAAGACTCTTAGGACAGATGCGTGTAGAGTCTGAGGACAGATGCGTGTAGAGTCTTAGGATAGATGCATGTAGAGTCTGAGGACAGATGCGTGTAGTGTCTGAGGACAGATGCGTGTAGAGTCTGAAGACAGATGTGTGTAGAGTCTGAGGACAGATGCGTGTAGAGTCTGAGGACAGAAGCGTGTAGAGTCTGAGGACAGAAGCATGTAGAGTCTGAAGACAGACGTGTGTAGCGTCTTAGGACAGATGCGTGTAGAGTCTGAGGACAGATGCGTGTAAAGTCTGAGGACAGATGCGTGTAAAGTCTGAGGACAGATGCATGTAGAGTCTGAGGACAGATGCGTGAAGACTCTTAGGACAGATGCGTGTAGAGTCTGAGGACAGATGCGTGTAGAGTCTGAGGACAGATGCGTGTAGAGTCTGAGGACAGATGCGTGTAAAGTCTGAGGACAGACGTATGTAGAGTCTGAGGACAGAAGCGAGTAGAGTATTAGGACAGAAGCGTGTAGAGTCTGAGGACAGATGTGTGTAGAGTCTGAGGACAGATGCGTGTAGAGTCTGAGGACAGATGCGTGTAGAGTCTGAGGACAGATGCGTGTAGAGTCTGAGGACAGATGCGTGTAGGGTCTGAGGACAGATGCGTGTAGAGTCTTAGGATAGATGCATGTAGAGTCTGAGAACAGATGCGTGTAGAGTCTGAGGACAGATGCGTGTAGAGTCTGAGGACAGATGCGTGTAGAGTCTTAGGATAGATGCATGTAGAGTCTGAGAACAGATGCGTGTAGAGTCTGAAGACAGATGCGTGTATAGTCTGAAGACAGATGCGTGTAGAGTCTGAGGACAGATGCGTGTAGAGTCTTGAGGACAGAAGCGTGTAGAGTCTGAGGACAGAAGCATGTAGAGTCTGAGGACAGACGTGTGTAGCGTCTTTGGACAGATGCGTGTAGAGTCTGAGGACAGATGCGTGTAGAGTCTGAGGACAGATGCGTGTAGAGTCTGAGGACAGATGCGTGTAAAGTCTGAGGACAGATGCATGTAGAGTCTGAGGACAGAAGCGAGTAGAGTCTGAGGACAGATGCATGTAGAGTCTGAGGACAGAAGCGAGTAGAGTATTAGGACAGAAGCGTGTAGAGTCTGAGGACAGATGTGTGTAGAGTCTGAGGACAGATGCGTGTAGAGTCTGAGGACAGATGCGTATAGAGTCTGAGGACAGATGCGTGTAGAGTCTGAGGACAGATGCGTGTAGAGTCTGAGGACAGATGCGTGTAGAGTCTGAGGACAGATACGTGTAGAGTCTTAGGATAGATGCATGTAGAGTCTGAGGACAGATGCGTGTAGAGTCTGAGGACAGATGCGTGTAGAGTCTGAGGACAGATGCGTGTAGAGTCTTAGGATAGATGCGTGTAGAGTCTGAGGACAGATGCGTGTAGAGTCTGAGGACAGATGCGTGTAGAGTCTGAAGACAGATGCGTGTAGAGCCTGAGGACAGATGCGTGTAGAGTCTGAGGACAGAAGCCTGTAGAGTCTGAGGACAGAAGCATGTAGAGTCTGAGGACAGACGTGTGTAGCGTCTTAGGACAGATGCGTGTAGAGTCTGAGGACAGATGCGTGTAGAGTCTGAGGACAGATGCGTGTAAAGTCTGAGGACAGATGCGTGTAGAGTCTTAGGACAGATGCGTGTAGAGTCTGAGGACAGATGCGTGTAGAGCCTGAGGACAGAAGCGTGTAGAGTCTGAGGACAGAAGCGTGTAGAGTCTGAGGACAGATGCGTGTAGAGTCTGAGGACAGATGCGTGTAGAGTCTGAAGACAGATGCGTGTAGAGTCTGAAGACAGATGCGTGTAGAGTCTGAGGACAGAAGCGTGTAGAGTCTGAGGACAGAAGCATGTAGAGTCTGAGGACAGACGTGTGTAGCGTCTTAGGACAGATGCGTGTAGAGTCTGAGGACAGATGCGTGTAGAGTCTGAGGACAGATGCGTGTAAAGTCTGAAGACAGATGCGTGTAGAGTCTTAGGACAGATGCGTGTAAAGTCTGAGGACAGATGCGTGTAGAGTCTGAGGACAGATGCGTGTAGAGCCTGAGGACAGAAGCGTGTAGAGTCTGAGGACAGAAGCGTGTAGAGTCTGAGGACAGAACCGTGTAGACTCTGAGGACAGATGCGTGTCGAGTCTTAAGACAGATGCGTGTAGAGTCTGAGGACAGATGCGTGTAGAGTCTGAGGACAGATGCGTGTAGAGTCTTAAGACAGATGCGTGTAGAGTCTGAGGACAGATGCATGTAGAGTCTTAGGACAGATGCGTGAAGACTCTTAGGACAGATGCGTGTAGAGTCTGAGGACAGATGCGTGTAGAGTCTTAGGATAGATGCATGTAGAGTCTGAGGACAGATGCGTGTAGTGTCTGAGGACAGATGCGTGTAGAGTCTGAAGACAGATGTGTGTAGAGTCTGAGGACAGATGCGTGTAGAGTCTGAGGACAGAAGCGTGTAGAGTCTGAGGACAGAAGCATGTAGAGTCTGAAGACAGACGTGTGTAGCGTCTTAGGACAGATGCGTGTAGAGTCTGAGGACAGATGCGTGTAAAGTCTGAGGACAGATGCGTGTAAAGTCTGAGGACAGATGCATGTAGAGTCTGAGGACAGATGCGTGAAGACTCTTAGGACAGATGCGTGTAGAGTCTGAGGACAGATGCGTGTAGAGTCTGAGGACAGATGCGTGTAGAGTCTGAGGACAGATGCGTGTAGAGTCTGAGGACAGATGCGTGTAAAGTCTGAGGACAGACGTATGTAGAGTCTGAGGACAGAAGCGAGTAGAGTATTAGGACAGAAGCGTGTAGAGTCTGAGGACAGATGTGTGTAGAGTCTGAGGACAGATGCGTGTAGAGTCTGAGGACAGATGCGTGTAGAGTCTGAGGACAGATGCGTGTAGAGTCTGAGGACAGATGCGTGTAGAGTCTGAGGACAGATGCGTGTAGAGTCTTAGGATAGATGCATGTAGAGTCTGAGGACAGATGCGTGTAGTGTCTGAGGACAGATGCGTGTAGAGTCTGAAGACAGATGTGTGTAGAGTCTGAGGACAGATGCGTGTAGAGTCTGAGGACAGAAGCGTGTAGAGTCTGAGGACAGAAGCATGTAGAGTCTGAAGACAGACGTGTGTAGCGTCTTAGGACAGATGCGTGTAGAGTCTGAGGACAGATGCGTGTAAAGTCTGAGGACAGATGCGTGTAAAGTCTGAGGACAGATGCATGTAGAGTCTGAGGACAGATGCGTGAAGACTCTTAGGACAGATGCGTGTAGAGTCTGAGGACAGATGCGTGTAGAGTCTGAGGACAGATGCGTGTAGAGTCTGAGGACAGATGCGTGTAAAGTCTGAGGACAGACGTATGTAGAGTCTGAGGACAGAAGCGAGTAGAGTATTAGGACAGAAGCGTGTAGAGTCTGAGGACAGATGTGTGTAGAGTCTGAGGACAGATGCGTGTAGAGTCTGAGGACAGATGCGTGTAGAGTCTGAGGACAGATGCGTGTAGAGTCTGAGGACAGATGCGTGTAGAGTCTGAGGACAGATGCGTGTAGAGTCTTAGGATAGATGCATGTAGAGTCTGAGGACAGATGCGTGTAGAGTCTGAGGACAGATGCGTGTAGAGTCTTGAGGACAGAAGCGTGTAGAGTCTGAGGACAGAAGCATGTAGAGTCTGAGGACAGACGTGTGTAGCGTCTTTGGACAGATGCGTGTAGAGTCTGAGGACAGATGCGTGTAGAGTCTGAGGACAGATGCGTGTAGAGTCTGAGGACAGATGCGTGTAAAGTCTGAGGACAGATGCATGTAGAGTCTGAGGACAGAAGCGAGTAGAGTCTGAGGACAGATGCATGTAGAGTCTGAGGACAGAAGCGAGTAGAGTATTAGGACAGAAGCGTGTAGAGTCTGAGGACAGATGTGTGTAGAGTCTGAGGACAGATGCGTGTAGAATCTGAGGACAGATGCGTATAGAGTCTGAGGACAGATGCGTGTAGAGTCTGAGGACAGATGCGTGTAGAGTCTGAGGACAGATGCGTGTAGAGTCTGAGGACAGATACGTGTAGAGTCTTAGGATAGATGCATGTAGAGTCTGAGGACAGATGCGTGTAGAGTCTGAGGACAGATGCGTGTAGAGTCTGAGGACAGATGCGTGTAGAGTCTTAGGATAGATGCGTGTAAAGTCTGAGGACAGATGCGTGTAGAGTCTGAGGACAGATGCGTGTAGAGTCTGAAGACAGATGCGTGTAGAGTCTGAGGACAGATGCGTGTAGAGTCTGAGGACAGAAGCCTGTAGAGTCTGAGGACAGAAGCATGTAGAGTCTGAGGACAGACGTGTGTAGCGTCTTAGGACAGATGCGTGTAGAGTCTGAGGACAGATGCGTGTAGAGTCTGAGGACAGATGCGTGTAAAGTCTGAGGACAGATGCGTGTAGAGTCTGATGACAGATGCGTGTAGAGTCTGAGGACAGATGCGTGTAGAGCCTGAGGACAGAAGCGTGTAGAGTCTGAGGACAGAAGCGTGTAGAGTCTGAGGACAGATGCGTGTAGAGTCTGAGGACAGATGCGTGTAGAGTCTGAAGACAGATGCGTGTAGAGTCTGAAGACAGATGCGTGTAGAGTCTGAGGACAGAAGCGTGTAGAGTCTGAGGACAGAAGCATGTAGAGTCTGAGGACAGACGTGTGTAGCGTCTTAGGACAGATGCGTGTAGAGTCTGAGGACAGATGCGTGTAGAGTCTGAGGACAGATGCGTGTAAAGTCTGAAGACAGATGCGTGTAGAGTCTTAGGACAGATGCGTGTAAAGTCTGAGGACAGATGCGTGTAGAGTCTGAGGACAGATGCGTGTAGAGCCTGAGGACAGAAGCGTGTAGAGTCTGAGGACAGAAGCGTGTAGAGTCTGAGGACAGAACCGTGTAGAGTCTGAGGACAGATGCGTGTCGAGTCTTAAGACAGATGCGTGTAGAGTCTGAGGACAGATGCGTGTAGAGTCTGAGGACAGATGCGTGTAGAGTCTTAAGACAGATGCGTGTAGAGTCTGAGGACAGATGCATGTAGAGTCTTAGGACAGATGCGTGAAGACTCTTAGGACAGATGCGTGTAGAGTCTGAGGACAGATGAGTGTAGAGTCTTAGGATAGATGCATGTAGAGTCTGTGGACAGATGCGTGTAGTGTCTGAGGACAGATGCGTGTAGAGTCTGAAGACAGATGTGTGTAAAGTCTGAGGACAGATGCGTGTAGAGTCTGAGGACAGAAGCGTGTAGAGTCTGAGGACAGAAGCATGTAGAGTCTGAAGACAGACGTGTGTAGCGTCTTAGGACAGATGCGTGTAGAGTCTGAGGACAGATGCGTGTAAATTCTGAGGACAGATGCGTGTAAAGTCTGAGGACAGATGCATGTAGAGTCTGAGGACAGATGCGTGAAGACTCTTAGGACAGATGCGTGTAGAGTCTGAGGACAGATGCGTGTAGAGTCTGAGGACAGATGCGTGTAGAGTCTGAGGACAGATGCGTGTAAAGTCTGAGGACAGACGTATGTAGAGTCTGAGGACAGAAGCGAGTAGAGTATTAGGACAGAAGCGTGTAGAGTCTGAGGACAGATGTGTGTAGAGTCTGAGGACAGATGCGTGTAGAGTCTGAGGACAGATGCGTGTAGAGTCTGAGGACAGATGCGTGTAGAGTCTGAGGACAGATCCGTGTAGAGTCTGAGGACAGATGCGTGTAGAGTCTTTGGATAGATGCATGTAGAGTCTGAGGACAGATGCGTGTAGTGTCTGAGGACAGATGCGTGTAGAGTCTGAAGACAGATGTGTGTAGAGTCTGAGGACAGATGCGTGTAGAGTCTGAGGACAGAAGCGTGTAGAGTCTGAGGACAGAAGCATGTAGAGTCTGAAGACAGACGTGTGTAGCGTCTTAGGACAGATGCGTGTAGAGTCTGAGGACAGATGCGTGTAAAGTCTGAGGACAGATGCGTGTAAAGTCTGAGGACAGATGCATGTAGAGTCTGAGGACAGATGCGTGAAGACTCTTAGGACAGATGCGTGTAGAGTCTGAGGACAGATGCGTGTAGAGTCTGAGGACAGATGCGTGTAGAGTCTGAGGACAGATGCGTGTAAAGTCTGAGGACAGACGTATGTAGAGTCTGAGGACAGAAGCGAGTAGAGTATTAGGACAGAAGCGTGTAGAGTCTGAGGACAGATGTGTGTAGAGTCTGAGGACAGATGCGTGTAGAGTCTGAGGACAGATGCGTGTAGAGTCTGAGGACAGATGCGTGTAGAGTCTGAGGACAGATGCGTGTAGAGTCTTAGGATAGATGCATGTAGAGTCTGAGGACAGATGCGTGTAGAGTCTGAGAACAGATGCGTGTAGAGTCTGAGGACAGATGCGTGTAGAGTCTGAGGACAGATGCGTGTAGTGTCTTAGGATAGATGCATGTAGAGTCTGAGGACAGATGCGTGTAGAGTCTGAAGACAGATGCGTGTAGAGTCTGAGGACAGATGCGTGTAGAGTCTGAGGACAGAAGCGTGTAGAGTCTGATGACAGAAGCATGTAGAGTCTGAGGACAGACGTGTGTAGCGTCTTAGGACAGATGCGTGTAGAGTCTGAGGACAGATGCGTGTAAAGTCTGAGGACAGATGCGTGTAGAGTCTGAGGACAGATGCGTGTAGAGTCTGAGGATAGATGCGTGTAGAGTCTGAGGACAGATGCGTGTAGAGTCTGAGGACAGAAGCGTGTAGAGTCTGAGGACAGATGCGGTGTAGAGCCTGAGGACAGAAGCGTGTAGAGTCTGAGGACAGAAGCGTGTAGAGTCTGAGGACAGATGCGTGTAGAGTCTGAGGACAGATGCGTGTAGAGTCTGAAGACAGATGCGTGTAGAGTCTGAGGACAGATGCGTGTAGAGTCTGAGGACAGAAGCGTGTAGAGTCTGAGGACAGAAGCATGTAGAGTCTGAGGACAGACGTGTGTAGCGTCTTAGGACAGATGCGTGTAGAGTCTGAGGACAGATGCGTGTAGAGTCTGAGGACAGATGCGTGTAAAGTCTGAGGACAGATGCGTGTAGAGTCTTAGGACAGATGCGTGTAGAGTCTGAGGACAGATGCGTGTAGAGTCTGAAGACAGATGCGTGTAGAGCCTGAGGACAGAAGCGTGTAGAGTCAGAGGACAGATGCGTGTAGAGCCTGAGGACAGAAGCGTGTAGAGTCTGAGGACAGAAGCGTGTAGAGTCTGAGGACAGATGCGTGTAGATTCTTAGGACAGATGCGTGTCGAGTCTTAAGACAGATGCGTGTAGAGTCTCAGGACAGATGCGTGCAGAGTCTGAGGACAGATGCGTGTCGAGTCTTAAGACAGATGCGTGTAGAGTCTGAGGACAGATGCGTGTAGAGTCTGAGGACAGATGCGTGTAGAGTCTTAAGACAGATGCGTGTAGAGTCTGAGGACAGATGCGTGCAGAGTCTGAGGACAGATGCGTGCAGAGTCTGAGGACAGATGCGTGTAGAGTCTGAGGACAGATGCGTGTAGAGTCTGAGGACAGATGCGTGTAGAGTCTGAGGATAGATGCGTGTAAAGTCTGAGGACAGATGCGTGTAAAGTCTGAGGACAGATGCGTGTAGAGTCTGAGGACAGATGCGTGTAGAGCCTGAGGACAGATGCGTGTAGATTATTAGGACAGATGCGTGTAGAGTCTTAGGATAGATGCATGTAGAGTCTGAGGACAGATGCGTGTAGAGTCTGAGGACAGATGCGTGTAGAGTCTGAGGACAGATGCGTGTAGAGTATTAGGACAGATGCGTGTAGAGTCTTAGGATAGATGCATGTAGAGTCTGAGGACAGATGCGTGTAGAGTCTGAGGACAGATGCGTGTAGAGTCTGAGGACAGATGCGTGTAGAGTCTTAGGATAGATGCATGTAGAGTCTGAGGACAGATGCGTGTAGAGTCTGAGGATAGATGCGTGTAAAGTCTGAGGACAGATGCGTGTAAAGTCTGAGGACAGATGCGTGTAGAGTCTGAGGACAGATGCGTGTAGAGCCTGAGGACAGATGCGTGTAGATTCTTAGGACAGATGCGTGTAGAGTATTAGGACAGATGCGTGTAGAGTCTTAGGATAGATGCATGTAGAGTCTGAGGACAGATGCGTGTAGAGTCTGAGGACAGATGCGTGTAGAGTCTGAGGACAGATGCGTGTAGAGTCTGAAGACAGATGCGTGTAGAGTCTGAGGACAGGAGCATATAGGGTCTTAGGACAGAAGTGTGTAGAGTCTGAGAACAGATGCATGTAGAGTCTGAGGACAGAAGCGTGTAGAGTCTGAGGACAGATGCGTGTAAAGTCTTAGGACAGATGCGTGTAGAGTCTTAGGACAGGGGCGAGTAGAGTATTAGGACAGAAGCGTGTAGAGTCTGAGGACAGATGTGTGTAGAGTCTGAGGACAGATGCATGTAGAGTCTGAGGACAGATGCGTGTAGAGTCTGAGGACAGATGCGTGTAGAGTCTGAGGACAGATGCGTGTAGAGTCTTAGGACAGATGCATGTAGAGTCTGAGGACAGATGCGTATAGAGTCTGAGGACAAATGCGTGTAGAGTCTGAGGACAGATGCGTGTAGAGTTTTAGGATAGATGCATGTAGATCTGAGGACAGATGCGTGTAGAGTCTGAGGACAGATGCGTGTAGAGTCTGAAGACAGATGCGTGTAGAGTCTGAGGACAGATGCGTTTAGAGTCTGAGGACAGATGCGTGTCGAGTCTTAAGACAGATGCGTGTAGAGTCTGAGGACAGATGCGTGTAGAGTCTTAAGACAGATGCGTGCAGAGTCTGAGGACAGATGCGTGCAGAGTCTGAGGACAGATGCGTGTAGAGTCTGAGGACAGATGCGTGTAGAGTCTGAGGACAGATGCGTGTAGAGTCTGAGGACAGATGCGTGTAAAGTCTGAGGACAGATGCGTGTAGAGCCTGAGGACAGATGCGTGTAGAGTCTTAGGACAGATGCGTGTAGAGTATTAGGACAGATGCGTGTAGAGCCTGAGGACAGAAGCGTGTAGAGTCTGAGGACAGAAGCATGTAGAGTCTGAGGACAGAAGCGT
>NC_084550.2:31652500-31672500 GCF_033978685.3 Nerophis lumbriciformis
TAGCTAGGAGAAGGAGGAGGGGGGGGGGCTCAGTTTGAGACCAGGAAAACCCTCACACAACAATAGCAAACTTGTTGCAAAAACTTGAGACTGGGGGTAAATGTGCTCCACCTCCTACTCTCGGGGTAAGCAAACTGTGGCCCTCTGATGTCTTTAATTTGGCCCGCCAGATATCATAAATTCATCCAATCATCGCACAGCAGAGATTATTCAAATTAATTAAAAAAAACAAAAAACTCTGACAGCTACAGACCTGGTGCCATCTTGTGGACAGTTTGAGTAAATTAGATCAATGACCCTGAAATTGTCTTTTCAACACAACCTATATGACACAATCCACACAACCTTCCCTAGTCATGGTGAACAAAACAAAAAAAGTGCAACTAACACACAAAAAGCAACCTGCTCACTGAACTTTGTGGATATTTAAAAAAAAAAGTCCATAATCCATTAAAAAAAATTCTAAATTACACCGATTTAAATCCTTGTGAGTGCATGATGGGAAAAATGTAAAACACTTATCCATGATTGGAGCATTTTAGCTGCTTGATATTTCTGATTGTTTACACAACTGTAAGGAGGTCGTCACGGAAGTAAGAGGAGTCCAACTTTCACATACTCTTAATATCCAATTGTATTAATATAATATGTATATATATATATAATATATATATATAAATATATATATATATATATATATATATATACTGTTTATAAAAAACATATACATATGTATATACATATGTATATATATATATATATGTATATATATATATATATATATATATATATATATGTATACATATATATGTGTATGTTTGTGTGTGTATGTATGTATATATATATATATATATATATATATATATATATATATATATATATATATATATATATATGTGTGTATATATATATATATATATATATATATATATATATATATATATATATATATATATATATATATAAAACTTATATATATATATATATAAGCCGCACTGGACTATAAGTGGCAGATTTATATGTTGTGAAATGAGTTATTTACACACAAATATTCTGTAAATGTTTATTTACATAACTTAATTGTTTCCAAACGGTGTCTGTAACAAGGCAGTAAAACGGCTGATCAAACAAAACAGAAGTCATGGTCATGGACCCACTAGCTGCGCAAGCTAGCTCTCCAATCAGCTAAACAGACTCAATAACTCCACGCTGACGTTTTGCTGAATTTACTGGGGAATTTGTGAAAGTGAAACAATACAAAAAGAATGTCGTTGTAAGTTAATAATATGAACTCAGACACTCGTAATTGTGTTAGCATATCAGCTAATGCTAACAACGCTAGCAGTACGATAGCACGTAGAAATATGCATGAAAACACTCCTACAGACATCACACATGGGACACTTTAGTAAGTAAGAATAGTTTTAGTTATATTGTAAAACTTACAAACGTTGCTTTGAGTGGCAAATGGAGAAGTAAAAACGCTATGGACGGCTAAGACAAGATGGCACGCCAGATGAGAAAAAAACAAACACTCCCTCTAAATGGAAGGACCTGCAGTGAGCAAATTCATCCAAAAGATGGCGCCTTAGTACAAACAATCAAGCACCCTCTGTGTTTTCTATTTTTAAGTTAAAGTTAAAGTTAAAGTACCAATGATTGTCACACACACACTAGGTGTGGCGAGATTATTCTCTGCATTTGACCCATCACCCTTGATCACCCCCTGGGAGGTGAGGGGAGCAGTGGGCAGCAGCGGTGGCCGCGCCCGGGAATCATTTTGGTGATTTAACCCCCAATTCCAACCCTTGATGCTGAGTGCCAAGCAGGGAGGTAATGGGTCCCATTTTTTTATAGTCTTTGGTATGACTCGGCCGGGGTTTGAACTCACAACCTACCGATCTCAGGGCGGACACTCTAAGAATAGAATAGAAGAGAAAGTACTTTATTGATGGGCTAAATTCAGCACCACAGTTCGCTCACAATAGACAATAAACACTTAGGTATTTTTTTACATGTGAATAATATAAATACAGTCTATTATACAGCATTATTCACGTGTGAATAATATAAATACAGTCTATTATACAGCATTATTCACATGTGAATAATATAAATACAGTCTATTATACAGCATTATTCACGTGTGAATAATATAAATACAGTCTATTATACAGCATTATTCACATGTGAATAATATAAATACAGTCTATTATACAGCATTATTCACATGTGAATAATATAAATACAGTCTATTATACAGTATTATTCACGTGTGAATAATATAAATACAGTCTATTATACAGCATTATTCACATGTGAATAACATAAATACAGTCTATTATACAGCATTATTCACATGTGAATAATATAAATACAGTCTATTATACAGTATTATTCACATGTGAATAACATAAATACAGTCTATTATACAGCATTATTCACATGTGAATTATATAAATACAGTCTATTATACAGCATTATTCACATGTGAATAACATAAATACAGTCTATTATACAGCATTATTCACATGTGAATAATATAAATACAGTCTATTATACAGTATTATTCACATGTGAATAACATAAATACAGTCTATTATACAGCATTATTCACATGTGAATTATATAAATACAGTCTATTATACAGCATTATTCACATGTGAATAATATAAACACAGTCTACTATACAGCATTATTCACATGTGAATTATATAAATACAGTATTATACAGCATTATTCACATGTGAATAATATAAACACAGTCTACTATACAGCATTATTCACATGTGAATTATATAAATACAGTCTATTATACAGCATTATTCACATGTGAATAATATAAACACAGTCTACTATACAGCATTATTCACATGTGAATTATATAAATACAGTCTATTATACAGCATTATTCACATGTGAATAATATAAACACAGTCTACTATACAGCATTATTCACATGTGAATTATATAAATACAGTCTATTATACAGCATTATTCACATGTGAATAATATAAACACAGTCTACTATACAGCATTATTCACATGTGAATTATATAAATACAGTCTATTATACAGCATTATTCACATGTGAATAATATAAACACAGTCTACTATACAGCATTATTCACATGTGAATTATATAAATACAGTCTACTATACAGCATTATTCACATGTGAATTATATAAATACAGTCTATTATACAGCATTATTCACATGTGAATTATATAAATACAGTCTACTATACAGCATTATTCACATGTGAATATTATAAATACAGTCTATTATACAGCATTATTCACATGTGAATAATATAAATACAGTCTACTATACAGCATTATTCACATGTGAATAATATAAATACAGTCTATTATACAGCATTATTCACATGTGAATAATATAAATACAGTCTATTTTACAGCATTATTCACATGTGAATAATATAAATACAGTATTATACAGCATTATTCACATGTGAATAATATAAATACAGTCTACTATACAGCATTATTCACATGTGAATAATATAAATACAGTCTATTATACAGCATTATTCACATGTGAATAACATAAATACAGTCTATTATCCAGCATTATTCACATGTGAATAATATAAATACATGATACATTTACAGTACATGTACAGTCAAAAGGAACATGTGCATTATACAGTTTGATGGCCGTTTTGAAATTAGTTTTATTCGTGCTGTTAACCAAAAAAAAATCCCTACATTTGAAGTTTAGGAAAAAAGGTAGAGGCTTATATTTTGGAATTTACGGTACATTCAAACCACTTTTTTCCTCTTTTTTTTTTTTTTCACTTGTGCAGACAGCCCACACTTTTGTGCTCTAGACACAAAAATGCATTTTTCAAGAAGTTATTTTCGTGTATGAGATATGTTAATCATTCATATTCTGTGTGGACACACTAAAGCCATTACAAAAAGAACACAGGATAAACAAAGCATCAATTGGACGTGTTTTTAATCAGCCCCTTAAGTCCCCCAGCTTGCGGTGTACAATTATAAAAGGATGTTGCTGAATAGACAATATGTCTAATATTGTTTATTGATGTCAGTCCAAATATGTCACTCACACACTCATTGATTGTGCTGTCAAGCCTGCACGTCTTTTAGTCCACACAAAGCTTGGCTAAATCAGGCCTAATGTCTTTGAAGAGTGTTGGCCATCTCTCTGTCAGTCCATCACGTCTCACCAGAGCCGGCCCAAGGCATAAGCGTACTAAGCGCTTGCTTAGGGCCCCGCGGCCACCAGGGGTCCCCCAAAAGCAATTAACAAAAATTTCTTATTTTTTATTTTTTGCATGTACGAGTCTGACTGATGATTTCTAAATGATCAAAGATATATTATTGTACAAAAACACAATTTTAGGTCAACAGAGTGCTGCTGCTGATCTAGGCCTACTGATTCTTCCTGCCTCTCTTTAAATGTAAAACTGCCTCTGCTGCACCTGTGACGTTTGCCGCCCACCGTGCAATGCCAGTGCGCACTGGGCATCAAAAGCGCAGATAGAGGCAAAACAATGTCACAAAAAAGGACATATCCTTCAGGTGCAGAAAAAAGGAAGAAGAAGAAAGTGGAAGAGGAGAAAAAATGCCATGATAAAGGTATGTTTGCATGACTTGGTAATAAAAAGTTTATCAAAGAGATTTGTAGCTGTAATTAGCTTTAGCTAGGTGACGTTAGCTAGCTAGCAATATGTTTTTAGCATCAGGTGCTAGCAATATGTTTTTAGCATCAGGTTACTAGTGAGATATGTTGTTTGCACAAATTGTTTGCAGCAGAGCACGGTAATTTATTTGAGTAAAATAAACATTATTTTTTACATCAACTCATAAGTTATGTGAAACTTCCCCAGGAGCATTGTTAAAATACTTTGGAGGCACAGAATCAGCCCAGAGCCAGTCCACATCCTCAGGCTCAACTGTGAGTGATGAATCAGGTGAGGAAAAGACTGTCACGGTATACATTTAATTTCTTAGTATAAACGTTACACTTGAAGGGAAATTAATATAGTCAAAGTATCTCATTAATATGTGTGCCTATATGTATGTATGTATGTATTTCATCTTAGGTCCATCTCCATCCTCTACAGTGCTCTCTCACACACCTCCACCCTCTGTGCCCACTGTCCCCTCCATGTCTGAAACCACAGCTGATTTATCTAGTAAGTTAACTGCAAAACACCCTTTGTAATTGCTCATTGTACTGCAGAACATTCTGAGATTAATAATTATGTCCAACAGTGCAATTTAATGACCTTATAGGTCCTTCTTTTTTAGTCATTGTCTTTCTTTGGTCACTTCCTCAGCAACTTCCACCACAACGTCCCCTTCACACCATGGACCATCATCAGCTCCGCCAGTTGACCCAGCTGAGTGGCCTTCTTTCCTCTCAGATTCAGACAGGACTGAGCAGGTGATCAGAGGACCACTGTCTATTAAGGAGAACTTTTCATTCCCCAAACGGCATGATGGCCGAAGTTTTCATTATCATTATACCTACAGACAGCTAGTCAATGGAGAAAAAGTCAAGCGTAGCTGGCTGACTTATTCAAGAAGTAAAGATGCAGTCTATTGCTTTTGCTGCAAATTATTTTCCAAAAAGTCCTAAAAACTGGCAGCCGAGGGACAGCTGGATTGGGTCAACATAGGTGCACTGCTGAAACAGCATGAAAACAGTGAAGATCATTGTAGCAACATGGTGAAATGGAAGGAATTTCCCTTGCGTCTTTCAAAGGGGAAAACTATTGAGAATTTAACTTCAGTAGACTGCGCTCTCTTTGTACAAAGTAAACATTAAATATGAACAATTAACTAAAAATATAAACTAGTAATTAAAGACTAATATGTACAAGACTGATGAGACAAGATGACACTTTTACCGTAAATGCAAAGCTTTATCACTTGGACTGTTCAACCCCAGGCCACTCTTGTAGCTGAATGTTTTCTACATTTTAAGATTAGGAACCATATGTGGCACTCTGGACATCATTCGTTCATTCATTGGTATTATTTATGTTATAAACTGGGCCACCCCCATATCTTTATAAATGACATGTCATTTGTAAAGACATGCCAGGCTGACAATAGGATAATGTAAACAACACTGCCAGAGCCGCAATGAGTTTATAGTAGGTGTGTGAATGATCAATCAATATTATTGGCAGAAATAGAGGGCCCCAAAATCTAATTTTGCTTAGGGCCCCATGGAGGCTTGGGCCGGCACTGCGTCTCACACCTCCCTTTCTAAAACTTTCCTCAGCTATTCTGATCACCAACATGAGCTGGGACAGTCTGGACTGCAGACATTGAGGAGACTCCAAACTGTCTCTTCCACTTCCCCGTCTTTTATTGTCCTTCAGTCAGCAAGTCTGCGGTCAGAAGCATTCAGCCTGCGGCTCAGACGCCACAGCTGCCATTATTGGACACATCTTCTCTGTAATAATAATAATAATAATACAAACCCCAAAAGCAGTGAAGTTGTCACGTTGTGTAAATGGTAAATAAAAAGAGAATACAACAAATCATTTTCAACTTCTATTCAATTGAATAGACTGCAAAGACAAGATATTTAATTATCCAACTGGTAAACATTGTTATTTTTGCAAATATTATCTCATTTGGAATTTGATGCCTGCAACATGTTTCCAAAAAGCTGGCACAAGTGGCAAAAAAGAGTGAGAGAGTTGAGGAATGCTCATCAAAGTCTTATTTGGAACATCCCACAGGTGAACAGGCTAATTGGGAACAGGTGGGTGCCATGATTGGGTATAAAAGCATCTTCCATGAAATGCTCAGTCATTCACAAACAAGGACGGGGCGAGGGTCACCACTTTGTCAACAAATGCCTGAGCAAATTGTTTAAGAACAACATTTCTCAAGCAGCTATTGCAAGGAATTTAGGGATTTCACCATCTACGCTTCGTAATATCATCAAAAGGTTCAGAGAATCTGGAGAAATCACTGCACGTAAGTCATGATATTACACACCTTAGATCCCTCAGGCGGTACTGCATCAAAAAGCCACCTCAGTGTGTAAAGGATATCACCACATGAGCTCAGGAACACTTCAGAAAACCACTGTCAGTAACTACAGTTGGTCGCTACGTCTGTAAGTGCAAGTTAAAACTCTACAATGCAAAGCCAAAGCCATTTATCAACAACACCCAGAAACGCTTGGCTGGGCCCGAGCTCATCTAAGATGGACTGATGCAAAGTGGAAAAGTGTTCTGTGGTCTGACGAGTCCACATTTTTAATTGTTTTTGGAAACTGTGGACCAAAGATAAAAAGAAGCATGGGGACTGTTCTAGGGTGAAAGTGTAAAAGGCAGCATGTGTGATGGTATGGGGGTGTATTAGTGGCCAAGGCATGGGTAACTTACACATCTGTGAAGGCACCATTAATGCTGAAAGGTACATACAGCTTTTGGAGCAACATATGTTGCCATCCAAGCAACGTTATCGTGGACGCCTCTGCTTATTTCAGCAAGATGATGCCAAGCCATGTGTTACAACAGCGTGGCTTCATAGTAAAAGAGTGCAGGTACTAGACTGGCCTGCCTGTAGTCCAGACATTGAAAATGTGTGAAGGCTAAAATATGAGAAGGGAGACTGTTGAACAACTTAAGCTGTACATCAAGCAAGAATGGGAAAGAATTCCACTTCAAAAATGTGTCTCCTCAGTTCCCAAACCTTTACTGAGTGTTGTTAAAAGGAAAGGTCATGTAACACACTGGTAAAAATGCCTTTTTTGCAATGTGTTGCTGCCATTAAATTCTAAATTCATGATTAATTGAAAATAAAATGAAGTTTCTCAGTGTGAACATTAAATATCTTGTCTTTGCAGTATATTCAATTGAATATAAGTTGAAAAGGATTTGCAAATCATTATAAATCCCACAGGGGTGATGGACGGATGGGCAGCGACTGAGAGCTGCGGCCTGCCAGCATGCCCCCCCCCCCCCCCCCCCCCCCCCCCCCCCTCTCTGTTGCTAGATATCTGGAGATGTACGTTGTAATATGTATATGTGCTTTGCTATGGAGTTTTTTTTCCCACTCCCGACTGGACCCCCTTGGGAGCCCGGTCTAGATTGTATTTTTTGACTCATCCTTCCCCAGCGTTTACCTTTTTCTTATCTTTTACGGAGCGCCTTGTGGCGACCCATTAGCGTTCCTGTTCTGTAACCCTGTACACTGTTTGTTTGTCTCATCTTGAACGGGTTTGTGCTGAAAACAAAGTTTGGTTGTACTTGTGCAATGACAATAAAGACCTATCCTCTACTATTGTATTCTCCTTGTATTTACCATTTACACAATGTGACAACTTCACTGCTTTTTTGCTTTTTGTAAATAAAATAATACAAGTAGTCCTTTTGCTCCCACACATTAGGACTTGAAGACACTACTACTGCAGCCACATTAACTGGCACAAGATTTCCTGAGAAAAGTCCAAGATCTGACCTTAATCCCTCACGTAAACTGGTGGACTGTTAACGTCTAAGATGGTGTGGAGGTCTTTGAAGCGTCCTGGTTGAGATATCCTTCAACATCCTTTGGCTTCTCGGCGTCACTAAGTGGTCTGTATGATAATAATGTACATGCGTGGTGTTTTCTCTCTGCAGTCAAGCGATGATACGTGACATGCCACACCAAAGGTGGCTCGTCCTTAGCATCTCCACCAAAGCATGATGCCCCTCTCCAAAGCCGACCCCAAACTGCAATACAACAGCCTCCCGAATCCCAGTGTGCGGTACCAGCACTCCACCAGACGACTTCCTTCCTGTTCCTCCACCTCCGGATCATCAGGTACCGCAGAGTTGCTCCTGGGAGGTCCAGCTCTGAAGAACCTTCTCCACCAAAGTTCCAGCGTGTATTCCCAAAGGGGCCCGGCAGTGACGGGACGGACCGATGGGACCAGTTCGGCATACAGCAGTCCTCGTATTCCCAAGAGAGAAGCCCCCCGCTCCAAAGACACGCTGGATCTCCGCACGGACTCGCTGACCCAGCGGGCCCTTCGGGATCTCCAGCTAAGAAGAAACACCAACAAGAACTGGACCTTCGGGAAATATCGCCAGAGGAACGTGGACAACGCCGACAGCTCTGAAAAAGAAGTCTTGTGCCGACAACAGTCGGGAAGAGGACATGTTTTCACCCGAGGGCCGAACAGGAATGTGGTGTCTTTGGATGGAATGGGGGTGAGGAGCATCTCCAACCAGGACCGCGGTGCTTCCAAAAGAAAGGTTAGCAAGTCAGGAAGGGTGGACATGGCAGTGGTCGCTCCCTTTGGGTTCAGGTAAGGACCAGGTAAGGTCAGCTACGACTCACTGAGTGTTGTATCATACCTTTCTTTCCTTGCTGTTGGATTCCAGCTGTAAGGCTCAGGGGGACCACGAGACCTTAGAGGATCTTAGTGACTGTTCCTCGGACTCCATGGAGGTCTGCTGCGATGATCTCGGTGAGTCCTTAGCATGTAACGCACACGTTGGAATCAATCAATCAATCAAAGTTTACTTATATAGCCCTAAATCACAAGTGTCTCAAAGGGCTGCACAAGCCACAACCACATCCTCGGTACAGATCCCACATCAGGGCAAGAAAAAACTCAACCCAATGGGATAACAATGAGAAACCTTGGAGGGGACCACAGAGACTCTACTGTGAGAGTCCAGTCCATAGTGGATCTAACATAATAGTGTGAGAGTCCAGTCCATAGTGGATCTAACATAATAGTGAGAGTCCAGTCCATAGTGGATCTAACATAATAGTAAGAGTCCAGTCCATAGTGGATCTAACATAATAGTGAGAGTCCAGTCCTTAGTGGATCTAACATAATAGTGAGAGTCCAGTCCATAGTGGATCTAACATAATAGTGAGAGTCCAGTCCATAGTGGATCTAACATAATATTGTGAGAGTCTAGTCCATAGTGGATCTAACATAATAGTGTGAGAGTCCAGTCCATAGTGGATCTAACATAATAGTAAGAGTCCAGTCCATAGTGGATCCAACATAATAGTGAGAGTCCAGTCCTTAGTGGATCTAACATAATAGTGAGAGTCCAGTCCATAGTGGATCTAACATAATATTGTGAGAGTCTAGTCCATAGTGGATCTAACATAATAGTGTGAGAGTTCTGTCCATAGTGGATCTAACATAATAGTGTGAGAGTCCAGTCCATAGTGGATCTAACATAATAGTGTGAGAGTCCAGTCCATAATGGATCTAACATAATACTGAGAGTCCAGTCCATAGTGGATCCAACATAATAGTGAGAGTCCAGTCCATAGTGGATCCAACATAATAGTGAGAGTCCAGTCCATAGTGGATGTAACATAATAATGAGATTCCAGTCCATAGTGGATCTAACATAATAGTAAGAGTCCAGTCCATAGTGGATCTAACATAATATTGTGAGAGTCCAGTCCATAGTGGATCTAACATAATAGTGAGAGTCCAGTCCATAGTGGATCTAACATAATAGTGAGAGTCCAGTCCATAGTGGATCTAACATAATAGTGTGAGAGTCCAGTCCATAGTGGATCTAACATAATAGTGAGAGTCCAGTCCATAGTGGGGCCAGCAGGAGATCATCTTGAGTGGAGACAGGTCAGTAGAGACGTCACCAACTGAGGCACAGATGAGTGGTCCACCGTGGGTCCCGACTTTGGACATCTAGTGCTTCAGTAGCACTCCAGAAAAGCCTTCAAAACTTCACATTTGATGAAGTGTCATCAAAGGTTTCAAAGGCTTTAAGAAGGAGTTCTTTCCTGAGGCTAATGTGTCTCCCTCTTGTGGCCATCCGTGCCAACAACACGTGACACGGATGACAACTCCCACAAGTTCAACGAGGTTCTCCCGCTGTTTTCCAGCGGCGTGAGAAAGTCACATGGTGCCAGTGTGGCCATGGCAGTCTTTCAGGAGAACAACTGGCAGTCATAATAAAAGCTCCATGCGACCGTGCAGAGCCTCCACCTGTTTTGTGCATCGCCGAGTGCAAACACACTGAGCGCTTGTCTCCGCTCACTCAGCTGTCAACGCCACATACCTTCTTGTCTCCTGGGGCTCAGGGACGCATTGTAGGTCCGACTCAGCGCTGCCAGTTTGCTGCAGAGTCAAAATAAACTGGGATTGTTCGCCAGAGAGAAGAACATGTTGACTGTACTTCTCAGCCTCTGAATATTTCATGTGGAGAAACATGAAGATTCACCCGCTGGGATGCGTAGAACAAAAGTCTAAATTTCGACTTCTGAAGGGACTTGTCAATGTTATAATGTCACAGACCACAGATGCTGTGCTAGCTGTCCAAAGTCGGGACCCAGGGTGGACCACTCATCTGTGCATCAGTTGGGGACGTCTCTGTGCTGCTGACCTGTCTCCACTCAAGACGATCTCCTGCTGGTCCCACTATGGACTGGACTCTCACACTATTATGTTAGATCCACTATGGACTAGACTCTCACTATTATGTTAGATCCACTATGGACTGGACTCTCACACTGTTATGTTAGATCCACTATGGACTGGACTCTCACTATTATGTTAGATCCACTATGGACTGGACTCTTACTATTATGTTAGATCCACTATGGACTAGACTCTAACTATTATGTTAGATCCACTATGGACTGGACTCTTACTATTATGTTAGATCCACTATGGACTGGACTCTCACTATTATGTTAGATCCACTATGGACTGGACTCTCACTATAATGTTAGATCCACTATGGACTGGACTCTCACTATTATGTTAGATCCACTATGGACTGGACTCTTACTATTATGTTAGATCCACTATGGACTAGACTCTAACTATTATGTTAGATCCACTATGGACTGGACTCTTACTATTATGTTAGATCCACTATGGACTGGACTCTCACTATTATGTTAGATCCACTATGGACTGGACTCTCACTATTATGTTAGAGCCACTATGGACTGGACTCTCACTATTATGTTAGATCCACTATGGACCGGACTCTCACTATTATGTTAGATCCACTATGGACTGGACTCTCACTATTATGTTAGATCCACTATGGACTGGACTCTCACACTTTTATGTTAGATCCACTATGGACTGGACTCTCACACTATTATGTTAGATCCACTATGGACTGGACTCTCACACTATTATGTTTGATCCACTATGGACTGGACTCTGACACTATTATGTTAGATCCACTATGGACTGGACTCTCACACTATTATGTTAGATCCACTATGGACTGGACTCTCACTATTATGTTAGATCCACTATGGACTGGACTCTCACACTTATAACTAGATCCACTCAACGTCCATTGCAGATCTGCGGTCCCCTCCAAGGTTTCTCATTGTCATCCCATTGGGTTGAGTTTATTCTTGCCCTGATGTGGGATCTGAGCCCAGGATGTGGTTGTGGCTTGTGCAGCCCTTTGAGACACTTGTGATTTAGGGCTATATAAGTAAACATTGATTGATTGATTGATTGATAGTGCAAGAACTGCAACTTGTCTCTTATAAGAAGGTGCTTCAGGGTAACGTCACCATTGCACAAAACCTTCTTAATCGTGCTAACGATTGAGAAGGTCCTTGGAGAGATGCCGGAGCTTTTAGTGTCTCTGAGAGCAGACGCAGAGTGCTTGCATGAGCAGATCATCTTTCACCTCATTTTCATGTCTGGGTGCTCTCCGCCTCGATTGGATTTTGGACATAGATGGATAGATTAGGAACCCGTGACTTTGGAAGCCGTCCCTGTTGTGTAGCCGTGAGAAAACAACACTGCTTGCGGTGAATTTATGCCAAGTATGATCGACAGAGCGCCAGTCAGAATTTGCTGGAAGCGAATAGCAACCCTCTGCTTTGCCACATTTGTGTCAGGGACTGCTGTCGGTCGTGAATAGCAAGATGAAGACATGGCAGATGTAGCGCAGGCAAACAGGAACCAGGAACCAGGATAACAGGTGACAGGAAACAGGAACCAGATAACAGGAAACAGGAACCAGGAAACAGGATAACAGGTGACAGGAAACAGGAACCAGGAACCAGGAAACAGGATAACAGGAAACAGGATAACAGGTGACAGGAACCAGGAAACAGGATAACAGGTGACAGGAACCAGGTAACAGGATAACAGGTGACAGGAACCAGATAACAGGATAACAGGTGACAGGAACCAGGAAATAGGATAACAGGATAACAGGTGACAGGAACCAGGAAACAGGATAACAGGTGACAGGAAACAGGATAACAGGTGACAGGAACCAGGAAACAGGATAACAGGTGACAGGAAACAGGATAACAGGTGACAGGAACCAGGAAACAGGATAACAGGTGACAGAAACCAGGAAATAGGATAACAGGTGACAGGAACCAGGAAATAGGATAACAGGTGACAGGAAACAGGATAACAGGTGACAGGAACCAGAAAGCAGGATAACAGGACATAGTTTGGACTAACAATATTGGAACCACAGTTTTGTACTGTACCAGGGTCATGGCAGCAGGTGACACAACGCCTCGCTTGTTATGATGGAAAGAAAGAAACACATCTATAAACCATAACAAATATTAATACTGGTCCATTAAACTGTTATACTGTGTAGAAGTCATGACATCATCCTTACATCTCATAATATGTAGAAGCCATGATTTCGTCTTCACGTCTCATAATGTGTAGAAGCCATGATGTCGTCCTCACGTCTCATAATGTGTAGAAGCCATGACGTCGTCCTTACGTCTCATAATGTGTAGAAGTCATGACGTCGTCCTTACATCTCATAATATGTAGAAGTAATGACGTCATCCTTACATCTCATAATGTGTTGAAGTCATGATGTCATCCTTACGTCTCATAATGTGTAGAAGCCATGACGTCGTCCTTACGTCTCATAATGTGTAGAAGCCATGACGTCGTCCTCACGTCTCATGTGTAGAAGTCATAATGTCGTCCTTACGTCTCATAATGTAAAGTAGTCATGACGTCAACCTTACATCTCATAATGTGTAGAAGCCATGACGTTATCCTTACCTTTCATAATGTGTTGAAGTCATGATGTCGTCCTTACGTCTCATAATATGTAGAAGCCATGACGTCGTCCTTACCTTTCATAATGTGTTGAAGCCATGATGCCGTCCTTACGTCTCATAATGTGTTGAAGTCATGATGTCGTCCTTACGTCTCATAATGTGTAGAAGTCATGACGTCGTCCTTACCTTTCATAATGTGTTGAAGTCATGATGCCGTCCTTACGTCTCATAATGTGTTGAAGTCATGATGTCGTCCTTACGTCTCATAATGTGTAGAAGTCATGACGTCAACCTTAAAACTCATAATGTGTAGAAGTCATGACGTCAACCTTACATCTCATAATGTGTAGAAGTCATGATGTCGTCCTTACGTCTCATGATGTGTAGAAGCCATGATGTCGTCCTTACCTTTCATAATGTGTTGAAGTCATGATGTCGTCCTTACGTCTCATAATGTGTAGAAACCATGATGTCGTCCTCACGTCTCATAATGTGTAGAAGCCATGACGTCGTCCTTACGTCTCATAATGTGTAGAAGCCATGATGTCGTCCTCACGTCTCATAATGTGTAGAAGCCATGACGTCGTCCTTACGTCTCATAATGTGTAGAAGTCATGACGTCGTCCTTACATCTCATAATATGTAGAAGTAATGACGTCATCCTTACATCTCATAATGTGTTGAAGTCATGATGTCATCCTTACGTCTCATAATGTGTAGAAGCCATGACGTCGTCCTTACGTCTCATAATGTGTAGAAGCCATGACGTCGTCCTCACGTCTCATGTGTAGAAGTCATAATGTCGTCTTTACGTCTCATAATGTAAAGTAGTCATGACGTCAACCTTACATCTCATAATGTGTAGAAGCCATGACGTTATCCTTACCTTTCATAATGTGTTGAAGTCATGATGTCGTCCTTACGTCTCAGAATATGTAGAAGCCATGACGTCGTCCTTACCTTTCATAATGTGTTGAAGCCATGATGCCGTCCTTACGTCTCATAATGTGTTGAAGTCATGATGTCGTCCTTACGTCTCATAATGTGTAGAAGTCATGACGTTGTCCTTACCTTTCATAATGTGTTGAAGTCATGATGCCGTCCTTACGTCTCATAATGTGTAGAAGTCATGACGTCAACCTTACATCTCATAATGTGTAGAAGTCATGACGTCAACCTTACATCTCATAATGTATAGCAGTCATGACGTCAACCTTACATCTCATAATGTGTAGAAGTCATGATGTCGTCCTTACGTCTCATGATGTGTAGAAGCCATGATGTCGTCCTTACCTTTCATAATGTGTTGAAGCCATGACGTCGTCCTTACCTTTCATAATGTGTTGAAGCCATGATGCCGTCCTTACGTCTCATAATGTGTTGAAGTCATGATGTCGTCCTTACGTCTCATAATGTGTAGAAGTCATGACGTTGTCCTTACCTTTCATAATGTGTTGAAGTCATGATGTCGTCCTTACGTCTCATAATGTGTAGAAGTCATGATTTCGTCTTCACGTCTCATAATGTGTAGAAGCCATGATGTCGTCCTCACGTCTCATAATGTGTAGAAGCCATGACGTCGTCCTTACGTCTCATAATGTGTAGAAGTCATGACGTCGTCCTTACATCTCATAATATGTAGAAGTAATGACGTCATCCTTACATCTCATAATGTGTTGAAGTCATGATGTCATCCTTACGTCTCATAATGTGTAGAAGCCATGACGTCGTCCTTACGTCTCATAATGTGTAGAAGCCATGACGTCGTCCTCACGTCTCATGTGTAGAAGTCATAATGTCGTCCTTACGTCTCATAATGTAAAGTAGTCATGACGTCAACCTTACATCTCATAATGTGTAGAAGCCATGACGTTATCCTTACCTTTCATAATGTGTTGAAGTCATGATGTCGTCCTTACGTCTCATAATATGTAGAAGCCATGACGTCGTCCTTACCTTTCATAATGTGTTGAAGCCATGATGCCGTCCTTACGTCTCATAATGTGTTGAAGTCATGATGTCGTCCTTACGTCTCATAATGTGTAGAAGTCATGACGTCGTCCTTACCTTTCATAATGTGTTGAAGTCATGATGCCGTCCTTACGTCTCATAATGTGTTGAAGTCATGATGTCGTCCTTACGTCTCATAATGTGTAGAAGTCATGACGTCAACCTTAAAACTCATAATGTGTAGAAGTCATGACGTCAACCTTACATCTCATAATGTGTAGAAGTCATGATGTCGTCCTTACGTCTCATGATGTGTAGAAGCCATGATGTCGTCCTTACCTTTCATAATGTGTTGAAGTCATGATGTCGTCCTTACGTCTCATAATGTGTAGAAGCCATGATGTCGTCCTAACGTCTCATAATGTGTAGAAGCCATGACGTCGTCCTTACGTCTCATAATGTGTAGAAGCCATGATGTCGTCCTCACGTCTCATAATGTGTAGAAGCCATGACGTCGTCCTTACGTCTCATAATGTGTAGAAGTCATGACGTCGTCCTTACATCTCATAATATGTAGAAGTAATGACGTCATCCTTACATCTCATAATGTGTTGAAGTCATGATGTCATCCTTACGTCTCATAATGTGTAGAAGCCATGACGTCGTCCTTACGTCTCATAATGTGTAGAAGCCATGACGTCGTCCTCACGTCTCATGTGTAGAAGTCATAATGTCGTCTTTACGTCTCATAATGTAAAGTAGTCATGACGTCAACCTTACATCTCATAATGTGTAGAAGCCATGACGTTATCCTTACCTTTCATAATGTGTTGAAGTCATGATGTCGTCCTTACGTCTCAGAATATGTAGAAGCCATGACGTCGTCCTTACCTTTCATAATGTGTTGAAGCCATGATGCCGTCCTTACGTCTCATAATGTGTTGAAGTCATGATGTCGTCCTTACGTCTCATAATGTGTAGAAGTCATGACGTTGTCCTTACCTTTCATAATGTGTTGAAGTCATGATGCCGTCCTTACGTCTCATAATGTGTAGAAGTCATGACGTCAACCTTACATCTCATAATGTGTAGAAGTCATGACGTCAACCTTACATCTCATAATGTATAGCAGTCATGACGTCAACCTTACATCTCATAATGTGTAGAAGTCATGATGTCGTCCTTACGTCTCATGATGTGTAGAAGCCATGATGTCGTCCTTACCTTTCATAATGTGTTGAAGCCATGACGTCGTCCTTACCTTTCATAATGTGTTGAAGCCATGATGCCGTCCTTACGTCTCATAATGTGTTGAAGTCATGATGTCGTCCTTACGTCTCATAATGTGTAGAAGTCATGACGTTGTCCTTACCTTTCATAATGTGTTGAAGTCATGATGTCGTCCTTACGTCTCATAATGTGTAGAAGTCATGACGTCAACCTTACATCTCATAATGTGTAGAAGTCATGACGTCAACCTTACATCTCATAATGTGTAGAAGTCATGATGTCGTCCTTACTTCTCATGATGTGTAGAAGCCATGATGTCGTCCTTACCTTTCATAATGTGTTGAAGTCATGATGTCGTCCTTACGTCTCATAATGTGTTGAAGTCATGATGTCGTCCTTACATCGCATAATGTGTTAAAGTCATGATGTCGTCCTTACGTCTCATAATGTGTAGAAGTCATGATGTCGTCCTTACGTCTCATAATGTGTTGAAGTCATGATGTCGTCCTTACGTCTCATAATGTGTAGAAGCCATGATGTCGTCCTTACCTGTTATAGTGTGTTGAAGTCATGATGTTGTCCTTACATCTCATAATGTGTTGAAGTCATGATGTCATCCTTACATCTCATAATGTGTTGAAGTCATGATGTCGTCCTTACGTCTCATACTGTGGAGAAGCCATTACATCGTCTTTACCTTTCATAATGTGTAGAAGTCATGATGTCGTCCTTACGTCTCATAAAGTGTAGAAGCCATGATATTGTCCTTACGTCACATAATGTGTAGAAGTCATGACGTCGACCTTACATCTCATAATGTATAGCAGTCATGATGTCGTCCTTATTTCTCATAATGTGTAGAAGCCACGATGTTGTCCTTATATCTCATAATGTGTAGAAGTCATGATATTGTCCTTACGTCTCATAATGTGTATAAGTCATGACGTCGACCTTACATCTCATAATGTATAGCAGTCATGATGTCGTCCTTATTTCTCATAATGTGTAGAAGCCACGATGTTGTCCTTATATCTCATAATGTGTAGAAGTCATGATATTGTCCTTACGTCTCATAATGTGTAGAAGCCATGACGTCGTCCTTACGTCTCATAATGTGTAGAAGTCATGACGTCGTCCTTACATCTCATAATATGTAGAAGTAATGACGTCATCCTTACATCTCATAATGTGTTGAGGTCATGATGTCATCCTTATGTCTCATAATGTGTAGAAGTCATGACGTCAACCTTACATCTCATAATGTGTAGAAGTCATGACGTCGTCCTTACATCTCATAATGTGTAGAAGCCATGACGTCGTCCTTACATCTCATAATGTGTAGAAGTCATGATGTCGTCCTTACGTCTCATAATGTGTAGAAGCCATGATATTGTCCTTACGTCACATAATGTGTAGAAGTCATGATGTCGTCCTTACGTCTCATAATGTGTAGAAGTCATGACGTCGACCTTACATCTCATAATGTATAGCAGTCATGATGTCGTCCTTATATCTCATAATGTGTAGAAGCCACGATGTTGTCCTTATATCTCATAATGTGTAGAAGTCATGATATTGTCCTTACGTCTCATAATGTGTAGAAGAAATTATGTTGTCCTTACATCTCGTAATGTATATAAGTCATGATGTCAACCTTACATCTCATAATGTATAGCAGTCATGATGTCGTCCTTACGTCTCATAATTTGTAGAAGCCATGACGTCGTCCTTACCTCTCATAATGTGTTGAAGTCATGATGTCGTCCTTACGTCTCATAATGTGTAGAAGTCATGACGTCAACCTTACATCTCATAAAGTGTAGAAGTCATGATGTCGTCTTTACGTCTCATAATGTGTAGAAGCCATGACGTTGTCCTTACTTTTCATAATGTGTTGAAGTCATGATGTTGTCCTTACGTCTCATAATGTGTAGAAGTCATGACGTTGTCCTTACGTGTCATAATGTGTAGAAGTCATGACATCGTCCTTACGTCTCATAATGTGTAGAAGTCATGATGTTGTTCTTACATCTCATAATGTATAGCAGTCATGATGTCGTCCTTACATCTCATAATGTGTAGAAGTCATGACATCATCCTTACATCTCATAATGTGTAGAAGCCATGACGTCGTCCTCATGTCTCATAATGTGTAGAAGCCATGACGTCGTCCTCACGTCTCATAATGTGTAGAAGCCATGACGTCGTCCTCACGTCTCATAATGTGTAGAAGTCATGACGTCGTCCTTACATCTCATAATGTGTAGAAGTCATGACGTCATCCTTACATCTCATAATGTGTTGAAGTCATGATGTCATCCTTACGTCTCATAATGTATAGAAGTCATGATGTCGTCCTTACGTCTCATAATGTGTAGAAGCCATGATATTGTCCTTACGTCACATAATGTGTAGAAGTCATGATGTCGTCCTTACGTCTCATAATGTGTAGAAGCCATGATGTCATCCTTACATCTCATAATGTGTAGAAGCCATGATGTCGTCCTCACGTCTCATAATGTGTAGAAGCCATGATGTCGTCCTTATGTCTCAAAATGTGTAGAAGTCATGACGTCGTCCTTACGTCTCAAAATGTGTAGAAGTCATGACGTCGTCCTTACGTCTCATGATGTGTAGAAGTCATCTCATAATGTGACTTATGTTGCACAGCTGTGGAAGTTTCCGTGCAGCCAAACGTTGTTGGTGAAGGAATGAAATCCAGATGTGGAATAAAGTTCTCCTCCCTCGTTAGTTCAGTGAAGTTCCTCTGCTCAGCTGCCATTTTT